>NW_025533343.1:0-41502 GCF_020631705.1 Daphnia magna | reverse complement strand
ATATATAGAAGTAAAAACTCATGGTATAACAGTGTATTCACATTGAATACAAGTATATTCCATGCAGTTTACATATAGAAGTAAAAACTCATGGTATAACAGTGTATTCACATTGAATACAAGTATATTTGATGCTGTTTACATATAGAAGTAAAAACCTCATGGTATAACAGTGTATTCACATTGAATACAAGTATATTTGATGCAGTTTACATATAGAAGTAAAAACTCATGGTATAACAGTGTATTCACATTGAATACAAGTATATTCCATGCAGTTTACATATAGAAGTAAAAACTCATGGGTATAACAGTGTATTCACATTGAATACAAGTATATTCGATGCTGTTTACATATAGAAGTAAAAACTCATGGTATAACAGTGTATTCACATTGAATACAAGTATATTCGATGCTGTTTACATATAGAAGTAAAAACTCATGGTATAACAGTGTATTCACATTGAATACAAGTATATTTGATGCTGTTTACATATAGAAGTAAAAACTCATGGTATAACAGTGTATTCACATTGAATACAAGTATATTCCATGTTTATGCTGTTTATATATAGTAAAAAAACTCATGGTATAACAGTGTATTCACATTGAATACAAGTATATTTGATGCTGTTTACATATAGAAGTAAAACCTCATGGTATAACAGTGTATTCACATTGAATACAAGTATATTCGATGCAGTTTACATATAGAAGTAAAAACTCATGGTATAACAGTGTATTCACATTGAATACAAGTATATTTCATGCTGTTTACATATAGAAGTAAAAACTCATGGTATAACAGTGTATTCACATTGAATACAAGTATATTTGATGCTGTTTACATATAGAAGTAAAAACTCATGGTATAACAGTGTATTCACATTGAATACAAGTATATTTGATGCTGTTTACATATAGAAGTAAAAACTCATGGTATAACAGTGTATTCACATTGAATACAAGTATATTTCCATGCTGTTTACATATAGAAGTAAAAACTCATGGTATAACAGTGTATTCACATTGAATACAAGTATATTTCCATGCAGTTTACATATAGAAGTAAAAACTCATGGTATAACAGTGTATTCACATTGAATACAAGTATATTCCATGCAGTTTACATATATAAGTAAAAACTCATGGTATAACAGTGTATTCACATTGAATACAAGTATATTTGATGCTGTTTACATATAGAAGTAAAAACTCATGGTATAACAGTGTATTCACATTGAATACAAGTATATTTCATGCTGTTTACATATAGAAGTAAAAACTCATGGTATAACAGTGTATTCACATTGAATACAAGTATATTCCATGCAGTTTACATATAGAAGTAAAAACTCATGGTATAACAGTGTATTCACATTGAATACAAGTATATTCCATGCAGTTTACATATAGAGTAAAAACTCATGGTATAACAGTGTATTCACATTGAATACAAGTATATTTGATGCTGTTTACATATAGAAGTAAAAACTCATGGTATAACAGTGTATTCACATTGAATACAAGTATATTTGATGCTGTTTACATATAGAAGTAAAAACTCATGGTATAACAGTGTATTCACATTGAATACAAGTATATTCCATGCAGTTTACATATAGAAGTAAAAACTCATGGTATAACAGTGTATTCACATTGAATACAAGTATATTTGATGCTGTTTACATATAGAAGTAAAAACTCATGGTATAACAGTGTATTCACATTGAATACAAGTATATTTGATGCTGTAGTTTACATATAGAAGTAAAAACTCATGGTATAACAGTGTATTCACATTGAATACAAGTATATTCCATGCAGTTTTTACATACATAAGTAAAAACTCATGGTATAACAGTGTATTCACATTGAATACAAGTATATTCCATGCAGTTTACATATAGAAATAAAAACTCATGGTATAACAGTGTATTCACATTGAATACAAGTATATTTGATGCTGTTTACATATAGAAGTAAAAACTCATGGTATAACAGTGTATTCACATTGAATACAAGTATATTTGATGCTGGTTTACATATAGAAGTAAAAACTCATGGTATAACAGTGTATTCACATTGAATACAAGTATATTCCATGCAGTTTACATCATATAAGTAAAAACTCATGGTATAACAGTGTATTCACATTGAATACAAGTATATTCCATGCAGTTTACATATAGAAGTAAAAACTCATGGTATAACAGTGTATTCACATTGAATACAAGTATATTTGATGCTGTTTACATATAGAAGTAAAAACTCATGGTATAACAGTGTATTCACATTGAATACAAGTATATTCCATGCAGTTTACATAATATAAGTAAAAACTCATGGTATAACAGTGTATTCACATTGAATACAAGTATATTTGATGCTGTTTACATATAGAAGTAAAAACTCATGGTATAACAGTGTATTCACATTGAATACAAGTATAATTGCATGCTGTTTACATATAGAAGTAAAAACTCATGGTATAACAGTGTATTCACATTGAATACAAGTATATTTGATGCTGTTTACATATAGAAGTAAAAACTCATGGTATAACAGTGTATTCACATTGAATACAAGTATATTTCCATGCTAGTTTACATATAGAAGTAAAAACTCATGGTATAACAGTGTATTCACATTGAATACAAGTATATTCCATGCAGTTTACATATAGAAGTAAAAACTCATGGTATAACAGTGTATTCACATTGAATACAAGTATATTTCATGCAGTTTACATATAGAAGTAAAAACTCATGGTATAACAGTGTATTCACATTGAATACAAGTATATTCCATGCACTGTTTACATATAGAAGTAAAAACTCATGGTATAACAGTGTATTCACATTGAATACAAGTATATTCGATGCTGTTTACATATAGAAGTAAAAACTCATGGTATAACAGTGTATTCACATTGAATACAAGTATATTCCATGCTGTTTACATATAAAAGTAAAAACTCATGGTATAACAGTGTATTCACATTGAATACAAGTATATTTGAAGTGTTTTACATATAGAAGTAAAAACTCATGGTATAACAGTGTATTCACATTGAATACAAGTATATTTCATGCTGTTTACATATAGAAGTAAAAACTCATGGTATAACAGTGTATTCACATTGAATACAAGTATATTCCATGCAGTTTACATATAGAAGTAAAAACTCATGGTATAACAGTGTATTCACATTGAATACAAGTATATTTGATGCTGTTTACATATAGAAGTAAAAACTCATGGTATAACAGTGTATTCACATTGAATACAAGTATATTTGATGCTGTTTACATATAGAAGTAAAAACTCATGGTATAACAGTGTATTCACATTGAATACAAGTATATTCCATGCAGTTTTACATATAGAAGTAAAAACTCATGGTATAACAGTGTATTCACATTGAATACAAGTATATTCCATGCAGTTTACATATATAGAATAAAAACTCATGGTATAACAGTGTATTCACATTGAATACAAGTATATTTGATGCTGTTTACATATAGAAGTAAAAACTCATGGTATAACAGTGTATTCACATTGAATACAAGTATATTTCATGCTGTTTACATATAGAAGTAAAAACTCATGGTATAACAGTGTATTCACATTGAATACAAGTATATTCCATGCAGTTTACATATAGAATAAAAAACTCATGGTATAACAGTGTATTCACATTGAATACAAGTATATTCCATGCGGAGTTTACATATAGAAGTAAAAACTCATGGTATAACAGTGTATTCACATTGAATACAAGTATATTTGATGCTGTTTACATATAGAACAGTAAAAACTCATGGTATAACAGTGTATTCACATTGAATACAAGTATATTTCCATGCAGTTTACATATAGAAGTAAAAACTCATGGTATAACAGTGTATTCACATTGAATACAAGTATATTTCCATGCACTGTTTACATATAGAAGTAAAAACTCATGGTATAACAGTGTATTCACATTGAATACAAGTATATTTGCATGCTGTTTACATATAGAAGTAAAAACTCATGGTATAACAGTGTATTCACATTGAATACAAGTATATTTCCATGCTGTTTACATATAAAACTAAAAACTCATGGTATAACAGTGTATTCACATTGAATACAAGTATATTTGATGCTGTTTACATATAGAAGTAAAAACTCATGGTATAACAGTGTATTCACATTGAATACAAGTATATTCCATGCAGTTTACATATAGAATAAAAACTCATGGTATAACAGTGTATTCACATTGAATACAAGTATATTTCATGCAGTTTACATATAGAAAGTAAAAACTCATTGGTATAACAGTGTATTCACATTGAATACAAGTATATTTGATGCAGTTTACATATAGAAGTAAAAACTCATGGTATAACAGTGTATTCACATTGAATACAAGTATATTTGATGCTGTTTACATATAGAATAAAAACTCATGGTATAACAGTGTATTCACATTGAATACAAGTATATTCTTCATGCTGTTTACATATAGAAGTAAAAACTCATGGTATAACAGTGTATTCACATTGAATACAAGTATATTTGATGCTGTTTACATATAGAAGTAAAAACTCATGGTATAACAGTGTATTCACATTGAATACAAGTATATTCCATGCAGTTTACATATAGAAGTAAAAACTCATGGTATAACAGTGTATTCACATTGAATACAAGTATATTCCATGCAGTTTACATATAGAAGTAAAAACTCATGGTATAACCGTGTATTCACATTGAATACAAGTATATTTGATGCTGTTTACATATAGAAGTAAAAACTCATGGTATAACAGTGTATTCACATTGAATACAAGTATATTCCATGCAGTTTACATATAGAAGTAAAAACTCATGGTATAACAGTGTATTCACATTGAATACAAGTATATTTCCATGCTGTTTACATATAGAAGTAAAAACTCATGGTATAACAGTGTATTCACATTGAATACAAGTATATTTGATGCTGTTTACATATAGAAGTAAAAACTCATGGTATAACAGTGTATTCACATTGAATACAAGTATATTTGATGCAGTTTACACATATAAGTAAAAACTCATGGTATAACAGTGTATTCACATTGAATACAAGTATATTTCATGCTGTTTACATATAGAAGTAAAAACTCATGGTATAACAGTTGTATTCACATTGAATACAAGTATATTCCATGCAGTTTACATATAGAAGTAAAAACTCATGGTATAACAGTGTATTCACATTGAATACAAGTATATTTGATGCTGTTTACATATAGAAGTAAAAACTCATGGTATAACAGTGTATTCACATTGAATACAAGTATATTTGATGCTGTTTACATATAGAAGTAAAAACTCATGGTATAACAGTGTATTCACATTGAATACAAGTATATTCCATGCAGGTTTACATATAGAAGTAAAAACTCATGGTATAACAGTGTATTCACATTGAATACAAGTATATTCCATGCAGTTTACATATAGAAGTAAAAACTCATGGTATAACAGTGTATTCACATTGAATACAAGTATATTTGCATGCTGTTTACATATAGAAGTAAAAACTCATGGTATAACAGTGTATTCACATTGAATACAAGTATATTTCCATGCAGTTTACATATAGAACTAAAAACTCATGGTATAACAGTGTATTCACATTGAATACAAGTATATTCCATGCAGTTTACATATAGAAGTAAAAACTCATGGTATAACAGTGTATTCACATTGAATACAAGTATATTTGATGCTGTTTACATATAGAAGTAAAAACTCATGGTATAACAGTGTATTCACATTGAATACAAGTATATTTCATGCTGTTTACATATAGAAGTAAAAACTCATGGTATAACAGTGTATTCACATTGAATACAAGTATATTTGATGCTGTTTACATATAGAAGTAAAAACTCATGGTATAACAGTGTATTCACATTGAATACAAGTATATTCCATGCAGTTTACTTACATATAAAGTAAAAACTCATGGTATAACAGTGTATTCACATTGAATACAAGTATATTTGATGCAGTTTACATATAGAAGTAAAAACTCATGGTATAACAGTGTATTCACATTGAATACAAGTATATTCCATGCAGTTTACATATAGAAGTAAAAACTCATGGTATAACAGTGTATTCACATTGAATACAAGTATATTTGCCATGCTGTTTACATATAGAAGTAAAAACTCATGGTATAACAGTGTATTCACATTGAATACAAGTATATTTGCATGCTGTTTACATATAGAAGTAAAAACTCATGGTATAACAGTGTATTCACATTGAATACAAGTATATTCCATGCAGTTTACATATAGAAGTAAAAACTCATGGTATAACAGTGTATTCACATTGAATACAAGTATATTCGATGCTGTTTACATATAGAAGTAAAAACTCATGGTATAACAGTGTATTCACATTGAATACAAGTATATTTCATGCTGTTTACATATAGAAGTAAAACTTCATGGTATAACAGTGTATTCACATTGAATACAAGTATATTTCATGCAGTTTACATATAGAAGTAAAAACTCATGGTATAACAGTGTATTCACATTGAATACAAGTATATTTCATGCAGTTTACATATAGAAGTAAAAACTCATGGTATAACAGTGTATTCACATTGAATACAAGTATATTTGATGCAGTTATACATATAGAAGTAAAAACTCATGGTATAACAGTGTATTCACATTGAATACAAGTATATTCCATGCAGTTTACATATAGAAGTAAAAACTCATGGTATAACAGTGTATTCACATTGAATACAAGTATATTTGCATGCTGTTTACATATAGAAGTAAAAACTCATGGTATAACAGTGTATTCACATTGAATACAAGTATATTTCATGCTGTTTACATATAGGTAAAAACTCATGGTATAACAGTGTATTCACATTGAATACAAGTATATTTGATGCTGTTTACATATAGAGAAAAAACTCATGGTATAACAGTGTATTCACATTGAATACAAGTATATTCCATGCAGTTTACATATAGAAGTAAAAACTCATGGTATAACAGTGTATTCACATTGAATACAAGTATATTTGATGCAGTTTACATATAGAAGTAAAAACTCATGGTATAACAGTGTATTCACATTGAATACAAGTATATTCCATGCAGTTTACATATAGAAGTAAAAACTCATGGTATAACAGTGTATTCACATTGAATACAAGTATATTTGATGCTGTTTACATATAGAAGTAAAAACTCATGGTATAACAGTGTATTCACATTGAATACAAGTATATTTCCATGCTGTTTACATATAGAAGTAAAAACTCATGGTATAACAGTGTATTCACATTGAATACAAGTATATTCCATGCAGTTTACATATAGAAGTAAAAACTCATGGTATAACAGTGTATTCACATTGAATACAAGTATATTCCATGCAGTTTTACATATAGAAGTAAAAACTCATGGTATAACAGTGTATTCACATTGAATACAAGTATATTTGATGCTGTTTACATATAGAAATAAAAACTCATGGTATAACAGTGTATTCACATTGAATACAAGTATATTCCATGCTGTTTACATATAGAAGTAAAAACTCATGGTATAACAGTGTATTCACATTGAATACAAGTATATTCCATGCAGTTTACATATATAAGTAAAAACTCATGGTATAACAGTGTATTCACATTGAATACAAGTATATTCCATGACGGTGTTTACATATAGAAGTAAAAACTCATGGTATAACAGTGTATTCACATTGAATACAAGTATATTTGATGCTGTTTACATATAGAAGTAAAAACTCATGGTATAACAGTGTATTCACATTGAATACAAGTATATTTGATGCTGTTTACATATAGAAGTAAAAACTCATGGTATAACAGTGTATTCACATTGAATACAAGTATATTCCATGCAGTTTACATATAGAAGTAAAAACTCATGGTATAACAGTGTATTCACATTGAATACAAGTATATTCCGATGCAGTTTACATATAGAAGTAAAAACTCATGGTATAACAGTGTATTCACATTGAATACAAGTATATTCCATGATGCTGTTTACATTATGAAGTAAAAACTCATGGTATAACAGTGTATTCACATTGAATACAAGTATATTTGATGCTGTTTACATTATAGAAGCTAAAAACTCATGGTATAACAGTGTATTCACATTGAATACAAGTATATTCCATGCAGTTTACATATATAAGTAAAAACTCATGGTATAACAGTGTATTCACATTGAATACAAGTATATTTGATGCTGTTTACATATAGAAGTAAAAACTCATGGTATAACAGTGTATTCACATTGAATACAAGTATATTTCATGCTGGTTTACATATAGAAGTAAAAACTCATGGTATAACAGTGTATTCACATTGAATACAAGTATATTCCATGATGCTGTTTACATATAGAAGTAAAAACTCATGGTATAACAGTGTATTCACATTGAATACAAGTATATTTGATGACTGTTTACATATAGAAGTAAAAACTCATGGTATAACAGTGTATTCACATTGAATACAAGTATATTTCCATGCAGTTTACATATAGAAGTAAAAACTCATGGTATAACAGTGTATTCACATTGAATACAAGTATATTTGATGCTGTTTACATATAGAAGTAAAAACTCATGGTATAACAGTGTATTCACATTGAATACAAGTATATTTGATGCTGTTTACATATAGAAAGTAAAAACTCATGGTATAACAGTGTATTCACATTGAATACAAGTATATTCCATGCAGTTTACATATAGAAGTAAAAACTCATGGTATAACAGTGTATTCACATTGAATACAAGTATATTTCATGCTGTTTACATATAGAAGTAAAAACTCATGGTATAACAGTGTATTCACATTGAATACAAGTATATTTGATGCTGTTTACATATAGAAGTAAAAACTCATGGTATAACAGTGTATTCACATTGAATACAAGTATATTCCATGCAGTTTACATATAGAAGTAAAAACTCATGGTATAACAGTGTATTCACATTGAATACAAGTATATTTGATGCTGTTTACATATAGAAGTAAAAACTCATGGTATAACAGTGTATTCACATTGAATACAAGTATATTTCCATGCTGTTTACATATAGAAGTAAAAACTCATGGTATAACAGTGTATTCACATTGAATACAAGTATATTTCCATGCTGTTTACATATAGAAGTAAAAACTCATGGTATAACAGTGTATTCACATTGAATACAAGTATATTTCATGCTGTTTACATATAGAAGTAAAAACTCATGGTATAACAGTGTATTCACATTGAATACAAGTATATTTGATGCAGTTTACATATAGAAGTAAAAACTCATGGTATAACAGTGTATTCACATTGAATACAAGTATATTTCCATGCAGTTTACATATAGAAGTAAAAACTCATGGTATAACAGTGTATTCACATTGAATACAAGTATATTTGATGCTGTTTACATATAGAAGTAAAAACTCATGGGTATAACAGTGTATTCACATTGAATACAAGTATATTCCATGCAGTTTACATATAGAAGTAAAAACTCATGGTATAACAGTGTATTCACATTGAATACAAGTATATTCCATGACGGTGTTTACATATAGAAGTAAAAACTCATGGTATAACAGTGTATTCACATTGAATACAAGTATATTTCCATGCTGTTTACATATAGAAGTAAAAACTCATGGTATAACAGTGTATTCACATTGAATACAAGTATATTTGATGCTGTTTACATATAGAAGTAAAAACTCATGGTATAACAGTGTATTCACATTGAATACAAGTATATTCCATGCAGTTTACATATAGAAGTAAAAACTCATGGTATAACAGTGTATTCACATTGAATACAAGTATATTCCATGCAGTTTACATATAGAAGTAAAAACTCATGGTATAACAGTGTATTCACATTGAATACAAGTATATTTGATATGCTGTTTACATATAGAAGTAAAAACTCATGGTATAACAGTGTATTCACATTGAATACAAGTATATTTCATGCAGTTTACATATAGAAGTAAAAACTCATGGTATAACAGTGTATTCACATTGAATACAAGTATATTCCATGCAGTTTACATATAGAAGTAAAAACTCATGGTATAACAGTGTATTCACATTGAATACAAGTATATTTGATGCTGTTTACATATAGAAGTAAAAACTCATGGTATAACAGTGTATTCACATTGAATACAAGTATATTTCCATGCTGTTTACATATAGAAGTAAAAACTCATGGTATAACAGTGTATTCACATTGAATACAAGTATATTCCATGCTGTTTACATATAGAAGTAAAAACTCATGGTATAACAGTGTATTCACATTGAATACAAGTATATTTGATGCTGTTTACATATAGAAGTAAAAACTCATGGTATAACAGTGTATTCACATTGAATACAAGTATATTTGATGCAGTTTACATATAGAAGTAAAAACTCATGGTATAACAGTGTATTCACATTGAATACAAGTATATTCCATGATGCTGTTTACATATAGAAGTAAAAACTCATGGTATAACAGTGTATTCACATTGAATACAAGTATATTTGATGCTGTTTACATATAGAAGTAAAAACTCATGGTATAACAGTGTATTCACATTGAATACAAGTATATTTGATGCAGTTTACATATAGAAGTAAAAACTCATGGTATAACAGTGTATTCACATTGAATACAAGTATATTTGATGCTGTTTACATATAGAAGAATAAAAACTCATGGTATAACAGTGTATTCACATTGAATACAAGTATATTCCATGCTGTTTACATATAGAAGTAAAAACTCATGGTATAACAGTGTATTCACATTGAATACAAGTATATTCCATGCAGTTTACATATAGAAGTAAAAACTCATGGTATAACAGTGTATTCACATTGAATACAAGTATATTTGATGCTGTTTACATATAGAAGTAAAAACTCATGGTATAACAGTGTATTCACATTGAATACAAGTATATTTGCATGCTGTTTACATATAGAAGTAAAAACTCATGGTATAACAGTGTATTCACATTGAATACAAGTATAATCTGATGCTGTTTACATATAGAAGTAAAAACTCATGGTATAACAGTGTATTCACATTGAATACAAGTATAATCCTGATGCTGTTTACATATAGAAGTAAAAACTCATGGTATAACAGTGTATTCACATTGAATACAAGTATATTTCGATGCAGTTTACATATAGAAGTAAAAACTCATGGTATAACAGTGTATTCACATTGAATACAAGTATATTCCATGGGCAGTTTACATATAGAAGTAAAAACTCATGGTATAACAGTGTATTCACATTGAATACAAGTATATTCCATGCTGTTTACATATAGAAGTAAAAACTCATGGTATAACAGTGTATTCACATTGAATACAAGTATATTCCATGCAGTTTACATATAGAAGTAAAAACTCATGGTATAACAGTGTATTCACATTGAATACAAGTATATTTGATGCTGTTTTACATATAGAAGTAAAAACTCATGGTCATAACAGTGTATTCACATTGAATACAAGTATATTTGATGCTGTTTACATATAGAAGTAAAAACTCATGGTATAACAGTGTATTCACATTGAATACAAGTATATTTGATGCTGTTTACATATAGAAGTAAAAACTCATGGTATAACAGTGTATTCACATTGAATACAAGTATATTTGATGCAGTTTACATATAGAAGTAAAAACTCATGGTATAACAGTGTATTCACATTGAATACAAGTATATTTGATGCTGTTTACATATAGAAGTAAAAACTCATGGTATAACAGTGTATTCACATTGAATACAAGTATATTTGATGCTGTTTACATATAGAAGTAAAAACTCATGGTATAACAGTGTATTCACATTGAATACAAGTATATTTGATGCAGTTTACATATAGAAGTAAAAACTCATGAGTATAACAGTGTATTCACATTGAATACAAGTATATTCGATGCTGTTTACATATAGAAGTAAAAACTCCTATGGTATAACAGTGTATTCACATTGAATACAAGTATATTTGATGCTGTTTACATATAGAAGTAAAAACTCATGGTATAACAGTGTATTCACATTGAATACAAGTATATTCCATGCAGTTTAACATAGAAGTAAAAACTCATGGTATAACAGTGTATTCACATTGAATACAAGTATATTTGATGCTGTTTACATATAGAAGTAAAAAACTCATGGTATAACAGTGTATTCACATTGAATACAAGTATATTTGATGCTGTTTACATATAGAAGTAAAAACTCATGGTATAACAGTGTATTCACATTGAATACAAGTATATTTGATGCTGTTTACATATAGAAGTAAAAACTCATGGTATAACAGTGTATTCACATTGAATACAAGTATATTTGATGCTGTTTACATATAGAAGTAAAACTTCATGGTATAACAGTGTATTCACATTGAATACAAGTATATTTGATGCAGTTTACATATAGAAGTAAAAACTCATGGTATAACAGTGTATTCACATTGAATACAAGTATATTTCATGCAGTTTACATATAGAAGTAAAAACTCATGGTATAACAGTGTATTCACATTGAATACAAGTATATTTGATGCAGTTTACATATAGAAGTAAAAACTCATGGTATAACAGTGTATTCACATTGAATACAATGTTATATTCTATGCAGTTTACATAGGTAAAATACAATAAAAAAAACATATAGAAGTAAAAACTCATGGTATAACAATGTATTCACATTGAATACAAGTATATTTGATGCTGTTTACATATAGAAGTAAAAACTCATGGTATAACAGTGTATTCACATTGAATACAAGTATATTTGATGCAGTTTACATATAGAAGTAAAAACTCATGGTATAACCACGGTCTACCAGGAGAGGTACCCAAACGCCATGGCAGCAGACTAATCAAGGGACTCAGAAGCTTCCTTAATTTGCCGCTAGGATCGCGGGCGTAGCTTGGTCCCAACTCTCCAAAGCTTGGCGGGTATACGAACTACGATCAATTGAATTTCGAAACATATGATATGGTTTGAAATACATTTCTCAATTTTTTTGCAATTATAACTGGGTTTTTATTGAAAGTTAAAAAAACTTGTAAAAGGTTACAATATCACATTTAGGAAATATGTTTGACAATTAAAGAAAATAATGTCGTAAATAAAGACATACGCAGGCAGCATTTCGATTTCGACTAGAATAATTCACAATTTCGATAATTTTCTTGACTGATGTCGTTGACTGGTTATCTTCGACACTTCCTCGTTCTTCTTCCACTTTGCTTGGAATCGAAAACGAATGACTACATATTCATATACAAGACTAGGGACAAGGGATTTTTTGTGGGCAGGGCAACAGATTGAGTAGATGGTAAAATGGGATGCTTTTTCAATAACCTTTTCAAATGAATCTCTGATGTAGCTCCCTTCCTGAGCTTTGCTCTTGTGGGATCACAAATAAGGTTGTTGACTGCTTCTACGATGGGCTCATCAACATATTCTAGAGGATCCAGCATCTCAACATCAGCTGCAAACTCAGGTGTGATGTTCGATTCCAGAGTTTCTTGACTGTCTGGCTCTTTAATGGGCTCAGGACTGTTGGGAAAATCAAGCTCATTTTGCCATTTTTCAGGATCAACATTCCGTTTACTATTCTTCTTCATTTTCTTTTTTACTTTATCGTTGTCACCCCCTAAAAAAGTGAAACAGATGAATGATTATTTAAGATACAAAATTATAGACATACTGCAATTACATAGATTTAGCGTAGGAATGGCTTCAGCTGCCAACTTCCAAATCTTCAGAGGAAATACCTCATTGAGAATGGTTCTCTCTTTGGTTAAATCTTTATCTTTAAAGTGCTTTGCACACACATAGTCCTGTTTGGTCAGCTTTCTGTCACTTCTTGGAATAGCTTTCTGCCATAGAATAAATTGTTTTTCGTCTCTGGGAGCACGAAATTTTGTAATTTTTTCTTTACATCTGAGAAATCCTATAGAGCAACCCGTCACAAAGCACTTCACCATTTTGAAATACAAGAAAATTTAAATTAAAGGCATTAAAGGTGTGAAATCAGTTAAAAATTCAAAACGCATAACAAGATCTGTAAGACAGAACCACAGAACACCACGCAATGACAGACGCTTTACACACAGCTTGGGACCAAGCTACGCCCGCGTTCCAAGCGGCATTTTGTGGAAGCTTCTAAGTCCCTTGATTATTCTGGCTGACTCAAGGGATACGGCGTTTGGGTACCTCTCCTGGTAGACCGTGGTATAACAGTGTATTCACATTGAATACAAGAATAATTCATGCAGTTTACATATAGAAGTAAAAACTCATGGTATAACAGTGTATTCACATTGAATACAAGTATATTTGATGCTGTTTACATATAGAAGTAAAAACTCATGGTATAACAGTGTATTAACATTGAATACAAGTGTGTTTGATTCTGTTTACATATAGAAGTAAAAACTCATGGTATAACAGGGTATTCACATTAAATACAAGTATATTTGATGCTGTTTACATATAGAAGTAAAAATTCATGGTATAACAGTGTATTCACATTGAATACAAGTATATTTGAAGCAGTATACATATAGAAGTAAAAACTCATGGTATAACAGTGTATTCACATTGAATACAAGTATATTTGATGCAGTTTACATATAGAAGTAAAAACTCATGGTATAAAAGTGTATTCACATTGAATACAAGTATATTCCATGCAGTTTATATATAGAAGTAAAAACTAATGGTATAACAGTGTATTCACATTGAATACAAGTATATTTGATGCTGTTTACATATAGAAGTAAAAACTCATGGTATAACAGTGTATTCACATTGAATACAAGTATATTTGAGGCTGTTTACATATAGAAGTAAAAACTCATGGTATAACAGTGTATTCACATTGAATACAAGTATATTACATGCAGTTTACATATAGAAGTAAAAACTCATGGTATAACAGTGTATTCACATTGAATACAAGTATATTTGATGCTGTTTACATATAGAAGTAAAAACTCATGGTATAACAGTGTATTCACATTGAATACAAGTATATTCCATGCAGTTTACATATAGAAGTAAAAACTCATGATATAACAGTGTATTCACATTGAATACAAGTATATTCCATGCAGTTTACATATAGAAGTAAAAACTCAAGGTATAACAGTGTATTCACATTGAATACAAGTATATTTGACGCTGTTTACATATAGAAGTAAAAACTCATAGTATAACAGTGTATGCACATTGAATACAAGTATATTTGATGCAGTATACATATAGAAGTAAAAACTCATGGTATAACAGTGTATTCACATTGAATACAAGTATATTCCATGCAGTTTACATATAGAAGTAAAAACTCATGGTATAACAGTGTATTCACATTGAATACAAGTATATTTGATGCTTTTTACATATAGAAGTAAAAACTCATGGTATAACAGTGTATTCACATTGAATACAAGTATATTTGATGCAGTTTACATATAGAAGTAAAAACACATGGTATAACAGTGTATTCACATTGAATACAAGTATATTCCATGCAGTTTACATATAGAAGTAAAAACTCATGGTATAACAGTGTATTCACATTGAATACAAGTATATTTGATGCAGTTTACATATAGAAGTAAAAACTCATGGTATAACAGTGTATTCACATTGAATACAAGTATATTTGATGCTGTTTACATATAGAAGTAAAAACTCATGGTATAACAGTGTATTCACATTGAATACAAGTATATTCCATGCAGTTTACATATAGAAGTAAAAACTCATGGTATAACAGTGTATTCACATTGAATACAAGTATATTCCATGCAGTTTACATATAGAAGTAAAAACTCATGGTATAACAATGTATTCACATTGAATACAAGTATATTTGATGCTGTTTACATATAGAAGTAAAAACTCATGGTATAACAGTGTATTCACATTGAATACAAGTATATTCCATGCAGTTTACATATAGAAGTAAAAACTCATGGTATAACAGTGTATTCACATTGAATACAAGTATATTTGATGCAGTTTACATATAGAAGTAAAAACTCATGGTATAACAGTGTATTCACATTGAATACAAGTATATTCCATGCAGTTTACATATAGAAGTAAAAACTCATGGTATAACAGTGTATTCACATTGAATACAAGTATATTTGATGCTGTTTACATATAGAAGTAAAAACTCATGGTATAACAGTGTATTCACATTGAATACAAGTATATTTGATGCTGTTTACATATAGAAGTAAAAACTCATGGTATAACAGTGTATTCACATTGAATACAAGTATATTTGATGCTGTTTACATATAGAAGTAAAAACTCATGGTATAACAGTGTATTCACATTGAATACAAGTATATTTGATGCTGTTTACATATAGAAGTAAAAACTCATGGTATAACAGTGTATTCACATTGAATACAAGTATATTTGATGCAGTTTACATATAGAAGTAAAAACTCATGGTATAACAGTGTATTCACATTGAATACAAGTATATTTGATGCTGTTTACATATAGAAGTAAAAACTCATGGTATAACAGTGTATTCACATTGAATACAAGTATATTTGATGCTGTTTACATATAGAAGTAAAAACTCATGGTATAACAGTGTATTCACATTGAATACAAGTATATTCCATGCAGTTTACATATAGAAGTAAAAACTCATGGTATAACAGTGTATTCACATTGAATACAAGTATATTCCATGCAGTTTACATATAGAAGTAAAAACTCATGGTATAACAGTGTATTCACATTGAATACAAGTATATTTGATGCTGTTTACATATAGAAGTAAAAACTCATGGTATAACAGTGTATTCACATTGAATACAAGTATATTCCATGCAGTTTACATATAGAAGTAAAAACTCATGGTATAACAGTGTATTCACATTGAATACAAGTATATTCCATGCAGTTTACATATAAAGTAAAAACTCATGGTATAACAGTGTATTCACATTGAATACAAGTATATTTGATGCTGTTTACATATAGAAGTAAAAACTCATGGTATAACAGTGTATTCACATTGAATACAAGTATATTTGATGCAGTTTACATATAGAAGTAAAAACTCATGGTATAACAGTGTATTCACATTGAATACAAGTATATTCCATGCAGTTTACATATAGAAGTAAAAACTCATGGTATAACAGTGTATTCACATTGAATACAAGTATATTTGATGCTGTTTACATATAGAAGTAAAAACTCATGGTATAACAGTGTATTCACATTGAATACAAGTATATTTCATGCTGTTTACATATAGAAGTAAAAACTCATGGTATAACAGTGTATTCACATTGAATACAAGTATATTTGATGCTGTTTACATATAGAAGTAAAAACTCATGGTATAACAGTGTATTCACATTGAATACAAGTATATTCCATGCAGTTTACATATAAAGTAAAAACTCATGGTATAACAGTGTATTCACATTGAATAAAAGTATATTTGATGCTGTTTACATATAAAAGTAAAAATTCATGGTATAACAGTGTATTCACATTGAATACAAGTATATTTAATGCTGTTTACATATAGAAAAAAAACTCATGGTATAACAGTGTATTCACATTGAATACAAGTATATTCCATGCAGTTTACATATAGAAGTAAAAACTCATGGTATAACAGTGTATTCACATTGAATACAAGTATATTCCATGCAGTTTATATATAGAAGTAAAAACTCATGGTATAACAGTGTATTCACATTGAATACAAGTATATTTGATGCTGTTTACATATAGAAGTAAAAACTCATGGTATAACAGTGTATTCACATTGAATACAAGTATATTCCATGCAGTTTACATATAGAAGTAAAAACTCATGGTATAACAGTGTATTCACATTGAATACAAGTATATTCCATGCAGTTTACATATAGAAGTAAAAACTCATGGTATAACAGTGTATTCACATTGAATACAAGTATATTTGATGCTGTTTACATATAGAAGTAAAAACTCATGGTATAACAGTGTATTCACATTGAATACAAGTATATTTGATGCAGTTTACATATAGAAGTAAAAACCCATGGTATAACAGTGTATTCACATTGAATACAAGTATATTCCATGCAGTTTACATATAGAAGTAAAAACTCATGGTATAACAGTGTATTCACATTGAATACAAGTATATTTGATGCTGTTTACATATAGAAGTAAAAACTCATGGTATAACAGTGTATTCACATTGAATACAAGTATATTTGATGCTGTTTACATATAGAAGTAAAAACTCATGGTATAACAGTGTATTCACATTGAATACAAGTATATTTGATGCTGTTTACATATAGAAGTAAAAACTCATGGTATAACAGTGTATTCACATTGAATACAAGTATATTTGATGCTGTTTACATATAGAAGTAAAAACTCATGGTATAACAGTGTATTCACATTGAATACAAGTATATTTGATGCTGTTTACATATAGAAGTAAAAACTCATGGTATAACAGTGTATTCACATTGAATACAAGTATATTTGATGCTGTTTACATATAGAAGTAAAAACTCATGGTATAACAGTGTATTCACATTGAATACAAGTATATTTGATGCTGTTTACATATAGAAGTAAAACTTCATGGTATAACAGTGTATTCACATTGAATACAAGTATATTTGATGCAGTTTACATATAGAAGTAAAAACTCATGGTATAACAGTGTATTCACATTGAATACAAGTATATTTCATGCAGTTTACATATAGAAGTAAAAACTCATGGTATAACAGTGTATTCACATTGAATACAAGTATATTTGATGCAGTTTACATATAGAAGTAAAAACTCATGGTATAACAGTGTATTCACATTGAATACAAGTATATTCCATGCAGTTTACATATAGAAGTAAAAACTCATGGTATAACAGTGTATTCACATTGAATACAAGTATATTTGATGCTGTTTACATATAGAAGTAAAAACTCATGGTATAACAGTGTATTCACATTGAATACAAGTATATTTGATGCTGTTTACATATAGAAGTAAAAACTCATGGTATAACAGTGTATTCACATTGAATACAAGTATATTTGATGCTGTTTACATATAGAAGTAAAAACTCATGGTATAACAGTGTATTCACATTGAATACAAGTATATTTGATGCAGTTTACATATAGAAGTAAAAACTCATGGTATAACAGTGTATTCACATTGAATACAAGTATATTTGATGCAGTTTACATATAGAAGTAAAAACTCATGGTATAACAGTGTATTCACATTGAATACAAGTATATTTCATGCAGTTTACATATAGAAGTAAAAACTCATGGTATAACAGTGTATTCACATTGAATACAAGTATATTTGATGCTGTTTACATATAGAAGTAAAAACTCATGGTATAACAGTGTATTCACATTGAATACAAGTATATTTGATGCTGTTTACATAAAACATATAGAAGTAAAAAATTCCATGGTAATAACAGTGTATTCACATTGAATACAAGTATATTCCGTTTAGTTTACATATAGAAGTAAAAACTCATGGTATAACAGTGTATTTCACATTGAATACAAGTATATTTGATGCTGTTTACATATAGAAGTAAAAACTCATGGTATAACAGTGTATTCACATTGAATACAAGTATATTCCATGCAGTTTACATATAGAAGTAAAAACTCATGGTATAACAGTGTATTCACATTGAATACAAGTATATTATGCATCATACAAAAAAGTATAACAGTGTATTCACATTGAATACAAGTATATTTGACAGTTTACATATAGAAGTAAAAACTCATGGTATAACAGTGTATTCACATTGAATACAAGTATATTTGATGCTGTTTACATATAGAAGTAAAAACTCATGGTATAACAGTGTATTCACATTGAATACAAGTATATTTGATGCTGTTTACATATAGAAGTAAAAACTCATGGTATAACAGTGTATCAATAAACATTTTAATACAAGTATATTTGATCTGTTTACATATAGAAGTAAAAACTCATGGTATAACAGTGTATTCACATTGAATACAAGTATATTTGATGCTGTTTACATATAGAAGTAAAAACTCATGGTATAACAGTGTATTCACATTGAATACAAGTATATTTGATGCTGTTTACATATAGAAGTAAAAACTCATGGTATAACAGTGTATTCACATTGAATACAAGTATATTTGATGCAGTTTACATATAGAAGTAAAAACTCATGGTATAACAGTGTATTCACATTGAATACAAGTATATTTGATGCTGTTTACATATAGAAGTAAAAACTCATGGTATAACAGTGTATTCACATTGAATACAAGTATATTTGATGCTGTTTACATATAGAAGTAAAAACTCATGGTATAACATGTATTCACATTGAATACAAGTATATTCACATGAAACAATAGTTTACATATAGAAGTAAAAACTCATGGTATAACAGTGTATTCACATTGAATACAAGTATATTCCATGCAGTTTACATATAGAAGTAAAAACTCATGGTATAACAGTGTATTCACATTGAATACAAGTATATTTGATGCTGTTTACATATAGAAGTAAAAACTCATGGTATAACAGTGTATTCACATTGAATACAAGTATATTCCATGCAGTTTACATATAGAAGTAAAAACTCATGGTATAACAGTGTATTCACATTGAATACAAGTATATTCCATGCAGTTTACATATAGAAGTAAAAACTCATGGTATAACAGTGTATTCACATTGAATACAAGTATATTTGATGCTGTTTACATATAGAAGTAAAAACTCATGGTATAACAGTGTATTCACATTGAATACAAGTATATTTGATGCAGTTACATATAAATTACATATAGAAGTAAAAACTCATGGTATAACAGTGTATTCACATTGAATACAAGTATATTCCATGCAGTTTACATATAGAAGTAAAAACTCATGGTATAACAGTGTATTCACATTGAATACAAGTATATTTGATGCTGTTTACATATAGAAGTAAAAACTCATGGTATAACAGTGTATTCACATTGAATACAAGTATATTTCATGCTGTTTACATATAGAAGTAAAAACTCATGGTATAACAGTGTATTCACATTGAATACAAGTATATTTGATGCTGTTTACATATAGAAGTAAAAACTCATGGTATAACAGTGTATTCACATTGAATACAAGTATATTCCATGCAGTTTACATATAGAAGTAAAAACTCATGGTATAACAGTGTATTCACATTGAATACAAGTATATTTGATGCTGTTTACATATAGAAGTAAAAATTCATGGTATAACAGTGTATTCACATTGAATACAAGTATATTTGATGCTGTTTACCATAAAAGTAAAAACTAAACATTAAACAAGTATATTCCACAGAGAAGTAAAAACTCATGGTATAACAGTGTATTCACATTGAATACAAGTGTATTTGATGCTGTTTACATATAGAAATAAAAACTCATGGTATAACACTGTATTCACATTGAATACAAGTATATTTGATGCTGTTTACATATAGAAGTAAAACTTCATGGTATAACAGTGTATTCACATTGAATACAAGTATATTTGAAGCAGTATACATATAGAAGTAAAAACTCATGGTATAACAGTGTATTCACATTGAATACAAGAATAATTCATGCAGTTTACATATAGAAGTAAAAACTCATGGTATAACAGTGTATTCACATTGAATACAAGTATATTTGATGCAGTTTACATATAGAAGTAAAAACTCATGGTATAACAGTGTATTCACATTGAATACAAGTATATTCCATGCAGTTTACATATAGAAGTAAAAACTCATGGTATAACAGTGTATTCACATTGAATAAAAGTATATTTGATGCTGTTTACATATAGAAGTAAAAACTCATGGTATAACAGTGTATTAACATTGAATACAAGTGTATTTGATGCTGTTTACATATTGAAGTAAAAACTCATGGTATAACAGTGGTATTCACATTGAATACAAGTATATTTGATGCTGTTTACATATAGAAGTAAAAACTCATGGTATAACAGTGTATTCACATTGAATACAAGTATATTTGAAGCAGTTTACATATAGAAGTAAAAACTCATGGTATAACAGTGTATTCACATTGAATACAAGTATATTTGATGCAGTTTACATATAGAAGTAAAAACTCATGGTATAACAGTGTATTCACATTGAATACAAGTATATTCCATGCAGTTTACATATAGAAGTAAAAACTCATGGTATAACAGTGTATTCACAGAAACAAGATATTTGAACAAAATGCTGTTTACATATAGAAGTAAAAACTCATGGTATAACAGTGTATTCACATTGAATACAAGTATATTTGATGCTGTTTACATATAGAAGTAAAAACTCATGGTATAACAGTGTATTCACATTGAATACAAGTATATTCCATGCAGTTTACATATAGAAGTAAAAACTCATGGTATAACAGTGTATTCACATTGAATACAAGTATATTCCATGCAGTTTACATATAGAAGTAAAAACTCATGGTATAACAGTGTATTCACATTGAATACAAGTATATTTGATGCTGTTTACATATAGAAGTAAAAACTCATGGTATAACAGTGTATTCACATTGAATACAAGTATATTCCATGCAGTTTACATATAGAAAAAAACTCATGGTATAACAGTGTATTCACATTGAATACAAGTATATTCTGACGGTGTTTACATATAGAAGTAAAAACTCATGGTATAACAGTGTATTCACATTGAATACAAGTATATTTGATGCTGTTTACATATAGAAGTAAAAACTCATGGTATAACAGTGTATTCACATTGAATACAAGTATATTTGATGCTGTTTACATATAGAAGTAAAAACTCATGGTATAACAGTGTATTCACATTGAATACAAGTATATTCCATGCAGTTTACATATAGAAGTAAAAACTCATGGTATAACAGTGTATTCACATTGAATACAAGTATATTTGATGCTGTTTACATATAGAAGTAAAAACTCATGGTATAACAGTGTATTCACATTGAATACAAGTATATTCCATGCAGTTTACATATAGAAGTAAAAACTCATGGTATAACAGTGTATTCACATTGAATACAAGTATATTTGATGCTGTTTACATATAGAAGTAAAAACTCATGGTATAACAGTGTATTCACATTGAATACAAGTATATTTGATGCAGTTTACATATAGAAGTAAAAACTCATGGTATAACAGTGTATTCACATTGAATACAAGTATATTCCATGCAGTTTACATATAGAAGTAAAAACTCATGGTATAACAGTGTATTCACATTGAATACAAGTATATTTGATGCTGTTTACATATAGAAGTAAAAACTCATGGTATAACAGTGTATTCACATTGAATACAAGTATATTTGATGCTGTTTACATATAGAAGTAAAAACTCATGGTATAACAGTGTATTCACATTGAATACAAGTATATTTGATGCTGTTTACATATAGAAGTAAAAACTCATGGTATAACAGTGTATTCACATTGAATACAAGTATATTTGATGCTGTTTACATATAGAAGTAAAAACTCATGGTATAACAGTGTATTCACATTGAATACAAGTATATTTGATGCTGTTTACATATAGAAGTAAAAACTCATGGTATAACAGTGTATTCACATTGAATACAAGTATATTTGATGCTGTTTACATATAGAAGTAAAAACTCATGGTATAACAGTGTATTCACATTGAATACAAGTATATTTGATGCTGTTTACATATAGAAGTAAAAACTCATGGTATAACAGTGTATTCACATTGAATACAAGTATATTCCATGCAGTTTACATATAGAAGTAAAAACTCATGGTATAACAGTGTATTCACATTGAATACAAGTATATTCGATGCAGTTTACATATAGAAGTAAAAACTCATGGTATAACAGTGTATTCACATTGAATACAAGTATATTTGATGCTGTTTACATATAGAAGTAAAAACTCATGGTATAACAGTGTATTCACATTGAATACAAGTATATTCCATGCAGTTTACATATAGAAGTAAAAACTCATGGTATAACAGTGTATTCACATTGAATACAAGTATATTCCATGCAGTTTACATATAGAAGTAAAAACTCATGGTATAACAGTGTATTCACATTGAATACAAGTATATTTGATGCTGTTTACATATAGAAGTAAAAACTCATGGTATAACAGTGTATTCACATTGAATACAAGTATATTTGATGCTGTTTACATATAGAAGTAAAAACTCATGGTATAACAGTGTATTCACATTGAATACAAGTATATTTGATGCTGTTTACATATAGAAGTAAAAACTCATGGTATAACAGTGTATTCACATTGAATACAAGTATATTTGATGCTGTTTACATATAGAAGTAAAAATTCATGGTATAACAGTGTATTCACATTGAATACAAGTATAATTGATGCTGTTTACATATAGAAGTAAAAACTCATGGTATAACAGTGTATTCACATTGAATACAAGTGTATTTGATGCTGTTTACATATAGAAATAAAAACTCATGGTATAACAGTGTATTCACATTGAATACAAGTATATTTGATGCTGTTTACATATAGAAGTAAAACTTCATGGTATAACAGTGTATTCACATTGAATACAAGTATATTTGATGCAGTATACATATAGAAGTAAAAACTCATGGTATAACAGTGTATTCACATTGAATACAAGAATAATTCATGCAGTTTACATATAGAAGTAAAAACTCATGGTATAACAGTGTATTCACATTGAATACAAGTATATTTGATGCAGTATACATATAGAAGTAAAAACTCATGGTATAACAGTGTATTCACATTGAATACAAGTATATTCCATGCAGTTTACATATAGAAGTAAAAACTCATGGTATAACAGTGTATTCACATTGAATAAAAGTATATTTGATGCTGTTTACATATAGAAGTAAAAACTCATGGTATAACAGTGTATTAACATTGAATACAAGTGTATTTGATTCTGTTTACATATTGAAGTAAAAACTCATGGTATAACAGGGTATTCACATTGAATACAAGTATATTTGATGCTGTTTACATATAGAAGTAAAAACTCATGGTATAACAGTGTATTCACATTGAATACAAGTATATTTGATGCAGTATACATATAGAAGTAAAAACTCATGGTATAACAGTGTATTCACATTGAATACAAGTATATTTGATGCAGTTTACATATAGAAGTAAAAACTCATGGTATAAAAGTGTATTCACATTGAATACAAGTATATTCCATGCAGTTTACATATAGAAGTAAAAACTCATGGTATAACAGTGTATTCACATTGAATACAAGTATATTTGATGCTGTTTACATATAGAAGTAAAAACTCATGGTATAACAGTGTATTCACATTGAATACAAGTATATTTGATGCTGTTTACATATAGAAGTAAAAACTCATGGTATAACAGTGTATTCACATTGAATACAAGTATATTCCATGCAGTTTACATATAGAAGTAAAAACTCATGGTATAACAGTGTATTCACATTGAATACAAGTATATTCCATGCAGTTTACATATAGAAGTAAAAACTCATGGTATAACAGTGTATTCACATTGAATACAAGTATATTTGATGCTGTTTACATATAGAAGTAAAAACTCATGGTATAACAGTGTATTCACATTGAATACAAGTATATTTCATGCAGTTTACATATAGAAGTAAAAACTCATGGTATAACAGTGTATTCACATTGAATACAAGTATATTCCATGCAGTTTACATATAGAAGTAAAAACTCAAGGTATAACAGTGTATTCACATTGAATACAAGTATATTTGACGGTGTTTACATATAGAAGTAAAAACTCATGGTATAACAGTGTATTCACATTGAATACAAGTATATTTGATGCTGTTTACATATAGAAGTAAAAACTCATGGTATAACAGTGTATTCACATTGAATAGAAGTATATTTGATGCTGTTTACATATAGAAGTAAAAACTCATGGTATAACAGTGTATTCACATTGAATACAAGTATATTCCATGCAGTTTACATATAGAAGTAAAAACTCATGGTATAACAGTGTATTCACATTGAATACAAGTATATTCCATGCAGTTTACATATAGAAGTAAAAACTCATGGTATAACAGTGTATTCACATTGAATACAAGTATATTTGATGCTGTTTACATATAGAAGTAAAAACTCATGGTATAACAGTGTATTCACATTGAATACAAGTATATTTGATGCAGTTTACATATAGAAGTAAAAACTCATGGTATAACAGTGTATTCACATTGAATACAAGTATATTCCATGCAGTTTACATATAGAAGTAAAAACTCATGGTATAACAGTGTATTCACATTGAATACAAGTATATTTGATGCTGTTTACATATAGAAGTAAAAACTCATGGTATAACAGTGTATTCACATTGAATACAAGTATATTTGATGCTGTTTACATATAGAAGTAAAAACTCATGGTATAACAGTGTATTCACATTGAATACAAGTATATTTGATGCTGTTTACATATAGAAGTAAAAACTCATGGTATAACAGTGTATTCACATTGAATACAAGTATATTTGATGCTGTTTACATATAGAAGTAAAAACTCATGGTATAACAGTGTATTCACATTGAATACAAGTATATTCCATGCGGTTTACATATAGAAGTAAAAACTCATGGTATAACAGTGTATTCACATTGAATACAAGTATATTCCATGCAGTTTACATATAGAAGTAAAAACTCATGGTATAACAGTGTATTCACATTGAATACAAGTATATTTGATGCTGTTTACATATAGAAGTAAAAACTCACAGTATAACAGTGTATTCACATTGAATACAAGTATATTTGATGCAGTTTACATATAGAAGTAAAAACTCATGGTATAACAGTGTATTCACATTGAATACAAGTATATTCCATGCAGTTTACATATAGAAGTAAAAACTCATGGTATAACAGTGTATTCACATTGAATACAAGTATATTTGATGCTGTTTACATATAGAAGTAAAAACTCATGGTATAACAGTGTATTCACATTGAATACAAGTATATTTGATGCTGTTTACATATAGAAGTAAAAACTCATGGTATAACAGTGTATTCACATTGAATACAAGTATATTTGATGCTGTTTACATATAGAAGTAAAAACTCATGGTATAACAGTGTATTCACATTGAATACAAGTATATTTGATGCTGTTTACATATAGAAGTAAAAATTCATGGTATAACAGTGTATTCACATTGAATACAAGTATAATTGATGCTGTTTACATATAGAAGTAAAAACTCATGGTATAACAGTGTATTCACATTGAATACAAGTGTATTTGATGCTGTTTACATATAGAAATAAAAACTCATGGTATAACACTGTATTCACATTGAATACAAGTATATTTGATGCTGTTTACATATAGAAGTAAAAACTTCATGGTATAACAGTGTATTCACATTGAATACAAGTATATTTGAAGCAGTATACATATAGAAGTAAAAACTCATGGTATAACAGTGTATTCACATTGAATACAAGAATAATTCATGCAGTTTACATATAGAAGTAAAAACTCATGGTATAACAGTGTATTCACATTGAATACAAGTATATTTGATGCAGTATACATATAGAAGTAAAAACTCATGGTATAACAGTGTATTCACATTGAATACAAGTATATTCCATGCAGTTTACATATAGAAGTAAAAACTCATGGTATAACAGTGTATTCACATTGAATAAAAGTATATTTGATGCTGTTTACATATAGAAGTAAAAACTCATGGTATAACAGTGTATTAACATTGAATACAAGTGTATTTGATTCTGTTTACATATTGAAGTAAAAACTCATGGTATAACAGGGTATTCACATTGAATACAAGTATATTTGATGCTGTTTACATATAGAAGTAAAAACTCATGGTATAACAGTGTATTCACATTGAATACAAGTATATTTGAAGCAGTTATACATATAGAAGTAAAAACTCATGGTATAACAGTGTATTCACATTGAATACAAGTATATTTGATGCAGTTTACATATAGAAGTAAAAACTCATGGTATAACAAGTGTATTCACATTGAATACAAGTATATTCCATGCAGTTTACATATAGAAGTAAAAACTCATGGTATAACAGTGTATTCACATTGAATACAAGTATATTTGATGCTGTTTACATATAGAAGTAAAAACTCATGGTATAACAGTGTATTCACATTGAATACAAGTATATTTGATGCTGTTTACATATAGAAGTAAAAACTCATGGTATAACAGTGTATTCACATTGAATACAAGTATATTTGATGCTGTTTACATATAGAAGTAAAAACTCATGGTATAACAGTGTATTCACATTGAATACAAGTATATTTGATGCAGTTTACATATAAAAGTAAAAACTCATGGTATAACAGTGTATTCACATTGAATACAAGTATATTCCATGCAGTTTACATATAGAAGTAAAAACTCATGGTATAACAGTGTATTCACATTGAATACAAGTATATTTGATGCTGTTTACATATAGAAGTAAAAACTCATGGTATAACAGTGTATTCACATTGAATACAAGTATATTCCATGCAGTTTACATATAGAAGTAAAAACTCATGGTATAACAGTGTATTCACATTGAATACAAGTATATTCCATGCAGTTTACATATAGAAGTAAAAACTCATGGTATAACAGTGTATTCACATTGAATACAAGTATATTTGAATACAATATATTGAAGTGTTTACATATAGAAGTAAAAACTCATGGTATAACAGTGTATTCACATTGAATTACAAGTATATTTGATGCTGTTTACATATAGAAGTAAAAACTCATGGTATAACAGTGTATTCACATTGAATACAAGTATATTTGATGCTGTTTACATATAGAAGTAAAAACTCATGGTATAACAGTGTATTCACATTGAATACAAGTATATTCCATGCAGTTTACATATAGAAGTAAAAACTCATGGTATAACAGTGTATTCACATTGAATACAAGTATATTCCATGCAGTTTACATATAGAAGTAAAAACTCATGGTATAACAGTGTATTCACATTGAATACAAGTATATTTGATGCTGTTTACATATAGAAGTAAAAACTCATGGTATAACAGTGTATTCACATTGAATACAAGTATATTTGATGCAGTTTACATATAGAAGTAAAAACTCATGGTATAACAGTGTATTCACATTGAATACAAGTATATTCCATGCAGTTTACATATAGAAGTAAAAACTCATGGTATAACAGTGTATTCACATTGAATAAAAGTATATTTGATGCTGTTTACATATAGAAGTAAAAACTCATGGTATAACAGTGTATTCACATTGAATACAAGTATATTTGATGCTGTTTACATATAGAAGTAAAAACTCATGGTATAACAGTGTATTCACATTGAATACAAGTATATTTGATGCTGTTTACATATAGAAGTAAAAACTCATGGTATAACAGTGTATTCACATTGAAGACAAGTATATTTGATGCTGTTTACCTTTAGAAGTAAAAACTCATGGTATAACAGTGTATTCACATTGAATACAAGTATATTTGATGCAGTTTACATATAGAAGTAAAAAATCATGGTATAACAGTGTATTCACATTGAATACAAGTATATTTGATGCTGTTTACATATAGAAGTAAAAACTCATGGTATAACAGTGTATTCACATTGAAGACAAGTATATTTGATGCTGTTTACATATATAAGTAAAAACTCATGGTATAACAGTGTATTCACATTGAATACAAGTATATTTGATGCAGTTTACATATAGAAGTAAAAACTCATGGTATAACAGTGTATTCACATTGAATACAAGTATATTTGATGCTGTTTACATATAGAAGTAAAAACTCATGGTATAACAGTGTATTCACATTGAATACAAGTATATTTGATGCTGTTTACATATAGAAGTAAAAACTCATGGTATAACAGTGTATTCACATTGAATACAAGTATATTCCATGCAGTTTACATATAGAAGTAAAAACTCATGGTATAACAGTGTATTCACATTGAATACAAGTATATTTGATGCTGTTTACATATAGAAGTAAAAATCTCATGGTATAACAGTGTATTCACATTGAATACAAGTATATTTGATGCTGTTTACATATAGAAGTAAAAACTCATGGTATAACAGTGTATGCACATTGAATACAAGTATATTTGATGCAGTATACATATAGAAGTAAAAACTCATGGTATAACAGTGTATTCACATTGAATACAAGTATATTCCATGCAGTTTACATATAGAAGTAAAAACTCATGGTATAACAGTGTATTCACATTGAATAAAAGTATATTTGATGCTGTTTACATATAGAAGTAAAAACTCATGGTATAACAGTGTATTCACATTGAATAGAAGTATATTTGATGCTGTTTACATATAGAAGTAAAAACTCATGGTATAACAGTGTATTCACATTGAATACAAGTATATTTGATGCTGTTTACATATAGAAGTAAAAACTCATGGTATAACAGTGTATTCACATTGAATACAAGTATATTTGATGCTGTTTACCTTTAGAAGTAAAAACTCATGGTATAACAGTGTATTCACATTGAATACAAGTATATTTGATGCAGTTTACATATAGAAGTAAAAACTCATGGTATAACAGTGTATTCACATTGAATACAAGTATATTTGATGCTGTTTACATATAGAAGTAAAAACTCATGGTATAACAGTGTATTCACATTGAAGACAAGTATATTTGATGCTGTTTACATATAGAAGTAAAAACTCATGGTATAACAGTGTATTCACATTGAATACAAGTATATTTGATGCAGTTTACAAATAGAAGTAAAAAATCATGGTATAACAGTGTATTCACATTGAATACAAGTATATTTGATGCTGTTTACAGATAGAAGTAAAAACTCATGGTATAACAGTGTATTCACATTGAATACAAGTATATTTGATGCTGTTTACATATAGAAGTAAAAACTCATGGTATAACAGTGTATTCACATTGAATACAAGTATATTCCATGCAGTTTACATATAGAAGTAAAAACTCATGGTATAACAGTGTATTCACATTGAATACAAGTATATTTGATGCTGTTTACATATAGAAGTAAAAATTCATGGTATAACAGTGTATTCACATTGAATACAAGTATAATTGATGCTGTTTACATATATAAGTAAAAACTCATGGTATAACAGTGTATTCACATTGAATACAAGTGTATTTGATGCTGTTTACATATAGAAGTAAAAACTCATGGTATAACAGTGTATTCACATTGAATACAAGTATATTTGATGCTGTTTACATATAGAAGTAAAACTTCATGGTATAACAGTGTATTCACATTGAATACAAGTATATTTGATGCAGTATACATATAGAAGTAAAAACCCATGGTATAACAGTGTATTCTTATTGAATACAAGAATAATTCATGCAGTTTACATATAGAAGTAAAAACTCATGGTATAACAGTGTATTCACATTGAATACAAGTATATTTGATGCCGTATACATATAGAAGTAAAAACTCATGGTATAACAGTGTATTCACATTGAATACAAGTATATTCTATGCAGTTTACATATAGAAGTAAAACCTCATGGTATAACAATGTATTCACATTGAAGACAAGTATATTTGATGCTGTTTACATATAGAAGTAAAAACTCATGGTATAACAGTGTATTCACATTGAATACAAGTATATTTGATGCAGTTTACATATAGAAGTAAAAACTCATGGTATAACCACGGTCTACCAGGAGAGGTACCCAAACGCCATGGCAGCAGACTAATCAAGGGACTCAGAAGCTTCCCTAATTTGCCGCTAGGATCGCGGGCGTAGCTTGGTCCCAACTCTCCAAAGCTTGGCGGGTATACGAACTACGATCAATTGAATTTCGAAACATATGATATGGTTTGAAATACATTTCTCAATTTTTTGCAATTATAACTGGGTTTTTATTGAAAGTTAAAAAAACTTGTAAAAGGTTACAATATCACATTTAGGAAATATGTTTGACAATTAAAGAAAATAATGTCGTAAATAAAGACATACGCAGGCAGCATTTCGATTTCGACTAGAATAATTCACAATTTCGATAATTTTCTTGACTGATGTCGTTGACTGGTTATCTTCGACACTTCCTCGTTCTTCTTCCACTTTGCTTGGAATCGAAAACGAATGACTACATATTCATATACAAGACTAGGGACAAGGGATTTTTTTGTGGGCAGGGCAACAGATTGAGTAGATGGTAAAATGGGATGCTTTTTCAATAACCTTTTCAAATGAATCTCTGATGTAGCTCCCTTCCTGGGCTTTGCTCTTGTGGGATCACAAATAAGGTTGTTGACTGCTTCTACGATGGGCTCATCAACATATTCTAGAGGATCCAGCATCTCAACATCAGCTGCAAACTCAGGTGTGATGTTCGATTCCAGAGTTTCTTGACTGTCTGGCTCTTTAATGGGCTCAGGACTGTTGGGAAAATCAAGCTCATTTTGCCATTTTTCAGGATCAACATTCCGTTTACTATTCTTCTTCATTTTCTTTTTTACTTTATCGTTGTCACCCCCTAAAAAAGTGAAACAGATGAATGATTATTTAAGATACAAAATTATAGACATACTGCAATTACATAGATTTAGCGTAGGAATGGCTTCAGCTGCCAACTTCCAAATCTTCAGAGGAAATACCTCATTGAGAATGGTTCTCTCTTTGGTTAAATCTTTATCTTTAAAGTGCTTTGCACACACATAGTCCTGTTTGGTCAGCTTTCTGTCACTTCTTGGAATAGCTTTCTGCCATAGAATAAATTGTTTTTCGTCTCTGGGAGCACGAAATTTTGTAATTTTTCTTTACATCTGAGAAATCCTATAGAGCAACCCGTCACAAAGCACTTCACCATTTTGAAATACAAGAAAATTTAAATTAAAGGCATTAAAGGTGTGAAATCAGTTAAAAATTCAAAACGCATAACAAGATCTGTAAGACAGACCCACAGAACACCACGCAATGACAGACGCTTTACACACAGCTTGGGACCAAGCTACGCCCGCGTTCGCGGCATTTTGTGGAAGCTTCTAAGTCCCTTGATTATTCTGGCTGACGAAAGGGATACGGCGTTTGGGTACCTCTCCTGGTAGACCGTGGTATAACAGTGTATTCACATTGAATACAAGAATAATTCATGCAGTTTACATATAGAAGTAAAAACTCATGGTATAACAGTGTATTCACATTGAATACAAGTATATTTGATGCTGTTTACATATAGAAGTAAAAACTCATGGTATAACAGTGTATTAACATTGAATACAAGTGTATTTGATTCTGTTTACATATAGAAGTAAAAACTCATGGTATAACAGGGTATTCACATTAAATACAAGTATATTTGATGCTGTTTACATATAGAAGTCAAAATTCATGGTATAACAGTGTAACGAGCCAACTGCAATATTTACGCTTTACAGAAGATGGCAAATCTGCACGGACATTGAGTGTACGCAAGGTGTACACAAAGGCAACGCCCACATGACCAAGTGACCGCGCGCCACCGCTATCTAAGCCACACCCAATGTGCCACTTGCAATTCTGTATAAAAGCCGTGTTATTCGCAACAATATTCAGAGTAGAGTAGTGCTATGCTTCTTGGTTTGATTGTATTGCTATTGTAGAAGTCTAATAAATACACGCCTGGCAAATCTTACAATTGGAGGTCCCAACGAGACTTGAAATTGAAATAAAAGATTCTGTCACCGGTATAAGAGACTTCGACACAGTAGACAATATAATTGAATTAGGAGGATAAAGTACTAATAATTTTTTTTTTTACTTCTTCTCTCTTCTACTTGCGTCGGTCAACAAAATCCATCACGGTAAGCGAATGCAGAAATCTTTTTACCACACACTACTCTCAGGACCGACTCCATTTACCCAGACTTAACTAACGAAACTTCACCATCACTAAACCCAAATTTGAAAACCCATGATATAACAAATCCTGACTCTGAAATCAAAACCCCAAGAGCCGCATTTATTCTCAGCTGGAAAGAATTAGTTGAATTAGAATACAAGTATACTAAGGAAAAATCAAAAAGTTATCAAACAACTTCAACAACAACCACGATAAAAGAATTGGAAGCTAGAAAAAAGAGGCAAATACAGCGGCGCATAACGCCTTATACCAATTTGCGTACTCAATATTAAAAGAAACTTTAAATACGCCAGACGAAATCACTCACGAGACAATAAGTAAAACAACAAAAACTATAAGAGATCAGATTCAGTCACTCGGAGGAGAATTTAGTAACGTAGACACTCTTTTACAACAGTTAAAAACTGTTAACGGTAAAGAGAAAGAATTCTTGATCAAAGTAAACACCGTTCTCCAAGAAGAAGCACTTGCGCAACAAGTCGCAGAGAAAAAACGAACAGAAGAAATCCGTTTAGAAAACTTTAACTTACAAAACAAATTGCAAAAAAGAAAAGAACCCCAATCAATCGACCGAAAAAATAATAGAAAGTAACGAATTCTTAAAGAATTCACTAGAAAAAAACTTATCAACGAATCAGTGAATTAGAACAAATACTTCGAAAAAACACAGAAAACGAAGAATATCTTAAAAAACTATTGAAAAAGAAGGAAGAAACCACAGCACACGTAGAAACCGAAGGTCAAGAAAATATAAACAAACTTCAAAACGAAAACAAGTTACTCCTAGAAAGTTATAATACCGTTAAAAAACACGAAAAGGCGCAGAAAGAAAGAAGCGACGAATTAGAAAAGGAGGTAAGAGAATTGAAAAACTCTCTGGAAACAACAAAGGGAGAAAGAAGCTGTCTACACAAAGGACAACTAGAATTAGCCGCAAGGAATAGAAACCTCGAAAGACAAATAAGAGATAAAGAAACACTAATTTCAACTCAGGAGAGCAAGATACAACGCCTTGAGGAACGTCTAGTGGAGTATAAGCAAAAGAAGCTTTTTACATCGAAGCAGAAAGCGCAGACAATTCTAGAACAGAAGAACATACAGGAGAAGTTTCAAAACTAATAGAACAAATCAATGACCTAACATCACTAAGCGAAATAAACGACAAATCATTACATTTCGAATTAGATACCGAACACGTTTTAAAACAACAGCAAACTATTGAAACTCTAAAAAAACAACTAGAGTCCCAGAATAAAACAATAGAATTATTGCAGAAACAGAACGAGCTTTTTAACAAAGAGAAACCAAATTTTAAAATCATGGGACTTGACCACGAAACTTCCGAGGAGACTTCGAGACACAACCCAATAGGAAAATCAACAGAAAAAACCCCTACCGCAGAAGAAATAGACATGATCAAAACCTTTACTCAGCCAATAGTAAAAGTATTGGGGGAACTGTTCTCTCGAGAAGATAAAAAATCCATCCCTCCATACAAAGGAAAAAGCACAGACAAAATGATAACGGAGTGGCTTAAAACAGCTGAGCACGTAGCAAGAAACAACAATTGGGACGACACCCAGAAATTACGTTTCTTTTCAGACAGACTTAAAGGTGAAGCTCTGGATTGGCACGAAGAATACGTATCGGAGCAAGGAGAAGAACTTGAATACGACGACTGGCGATCAGCAATCATAGCAAGATTCCAAGACGCCTATGATCTAGCCACCTTAAAGAAAAAATTGTTGCAGCTAAAACAGAAACCGGAAGAAAACTGCAGAGCATTCGTGTCAAGACTTAACAACCTATACGACGGAATCGAAGGAAAAGAAGAAAAACTTGACCATAACAAGACAGTTGTGGAAGACCAGCTCTTCAGTAAAGTAAAAAGGATGCGGGATACCACCAAAATTAAAATTTTAATCCAAGGGATCTTACCAAAAATAAAAACGGAACTTTACCTACGAATGCCAGAAGATGCCAACGACTTCGATGCACTATGCAAACAACTGTTTATTTCGGAACAGATCTTGCAAAACAAAGAAAACAATGACGACAAAGAAATAACAGCAGTCATTGCCGGCATTGCACACCATGGAAAACAACAGGATTTCGAAATAGAGAAATTAAGACAGAAAATTTTGGAGATGGAATGTGCTAATAAAAATGAAATATCACAGGAAAAAACTGCAGTCATAGCAGCAACTGACCAATACGAGCCCCGCAGATCACAATCACGGGAACACAATTCAAGACCACAGTATCCGAGAGTGCGATTTAACAATAATCAGCAAAACAGCATGCGAATCAAGCTACTCACGCAGCCGAGAACCAAGTTTTTCCAGAAGCAGAGAAGCCAGCCCATATAGAGAAAACTATAACTCCCAGAGGGAAGGGAAAGTTTTCAAGAATCAACAACGCAACGCCAAACACCTTATTCATACGGGCCACATCAAAATGGCCAACGGCAACTAAACCAAAGACAATTTCAACGGCCACAGAATAATTTGTATCCACCGCGAAGGAATATTTACCAACCCTCAAATTTTGGGAACCCTCAAAATCAGCCATGGCGTGAATCGACTGGTGATCAGTATCAACCACGAGGTCAACCTTTTCACAACACACAACCAGCGAAAAACAGTGACATTACGTGCTACAAGTGCAATAAAAAGGACACATTGCAAGAGAATGTTGGACAGATATGGCACGTATCAACCGTCAACCACGACGTCAAATGTAGGAAACCACTCACTCTATAATTCTAATAGCATTAATCACTATCATATAAAACCTAACTTTACGGCGGAAATACCTAAACTTATACGTATCCCAATTAGAATTTGTGAAAAAGAAACAAAAGCTTTAGTAGACACTGGTGCAGCAGCAAGTTTAATTTCATCTAGCTTTTATTTTAACATAAGTGATAAAAATTTAAAACAAATAAGAAACAGCGATGATCCGATATTTAGGACAGTATCAGGACAAGAGCTCAAATCATTAGGCCAATATGAATTTAAAATAACAATAAATAAGAATCATTTCATTAACCACAACTTTTATGTAATGGAAAATCTTAATGAAAATTGTATCTTAGGATTAGATTTTTTGGCTAGCAATAACGTAAAAATTAACACTAAAAATAAGCAGATCAGTTATGATCACTATGGAGAAGAACATAGTTTTTGCGAGAGTATATTGCCATTGTATAGCATAACTTTTTCCGAAGTGGGAATAAATATCCCACTAAGACCTTTATCCAATGTAGAAGAAGAGGAACTTCCATTAACTACAAAAGACTACATTAATTTAGAAGCTTTTAGTCAATTAGATTTATCAAATCAGGAAAATAGAAAATTAGAAAAGAAGGACTTTAAAATACCCAATTTTCCTAATGAAGTAAAAACAAAAATTGAATGGTTGCTTGTAAAAAACGAAAGATTGTTTGCAGATAAAGAATCAGACCTTGGGTTGGCTATTAATGTCAAACATTTCATTAATACGGGAGCTAGCGCACCAATTAATCAGCGTCTGCGTAGAACGCCTGAAGCACTAAAAATGCGGTAAAATCGAAGATTGATAGTATGCTACAAAATAAAATAATAAGAGAAAGTCATAGTCCATTCTCAGCAGCAATTGTAATGGTTAACAAAAAGGATGGTGAAATGAGAATGTGCATTGACTATAGACAATTAAACAAAATAACAATAAAAGATAGATATCCCTTACCTAGAATAGATGATACCGTAGATGCATTGTGCGGTTCAAAGTATTTTTCAACACTGGATTTATTAAGCGGATACTGGCAAATAGAAATAGAAGAAAGCGATAAATATAAAACAGCCTTTATATGTGAATTTGGACAATATGAATTCAATCGTATGCCATTTGGATTAACAAATGCACCAAGCACTTTTCAAAGAGCAATGAATAACATCCTGAAAGATGTACTTTTTAAGTTTGCATTGGTTTATCTAGATGACATTATTGTTTTCAGTTGTTCGATTGACGAACATATAAAACATTTAGAAGAAGTTTTTAAATTGTTGACAAAAGCGGGTTTAAAACTAAAACGAAAAAAATGCGAATTCTTTCAAGAGAAGTTGGACTATTTAGGTTACATAGTATCAGAACAAGGTATAACACCAAATCTTAAAAAATTGGAATCAATTATTAATTACCCTGCACCTAAAAACACAAAAGAATTGAGTTCATTTTTGGGACTAGCAAGCTACTATCGAAAATTTATCAGAGCTTTCGCTGATAAAGCTCATCCATTGACAGCACTGACAAGGAAGTCAGTCGAATGGAAATGGGGGAGGAACAAAGGGACGCCTTTAATTGTATAAAGAACTGCCTCATATCTAGACCTATTCTGAGCTATCCCAATTTCACGCGCGAATTTATCATCTATACGGATGCATCAGGATACGGAATAGGAGCAGTCTTGGCACAAATACAATCTCCACCTCAATCAGCGGATTCAGCTGCGACCGACGAACAGGATCACAGTGAATCAGACGACCTAAAAGTCGTCATCGCGTATACTTCTAAACATCTGAACGACCGTGAAGCCAAATGGTCAACAACAGAGAAAGAAGCATATGCAATCATTCATGCTGTAGATGTATTCAGAACGAACTTATACGGCCGGAAGTTTACGGTATTCACTGATCATCGACCTTTAGAATGGTTGATGAGCAAATCCGAACCGGCAGGACGACTAGCAAGATGGGCATTGAAATTACAAGAATTTGACATCGTAATCGGATATCGACCTGGTAAGTCACACCAAACGCCCGACACTCTTAGTCGTATTCCAATATTACCCATTGCTAAAGTAGAATCGAAAACAGAATCCCAGGTTAATAATTTGGAGAAAGAATGGACTGAATTACAGCATGAAGATAACTATTGCCGAAGAATAATAGAGAATCTTAAAAAAGATACAGAACGGTAATAAAAAGGAAATATAAATGGATATAAGTTAAATGAGAAACAAGAACTAATTGATAAATATGGAAGGATAGTAGTTCCCATTGTGAAAATAAGAGAAATCATGGAGGAAAATCATGACCACATATTAGCAGGACATTTAGGTATAACAAAAACTCTAGCAAGACTACAAAGGCAATACTCTTGGCCTAATATGCGATCTGATGTCACAGCATACGTTAACAGTTGTTTAAAGTGTGCAAGACGAAAAGCATTTGGCACGAGTAAAACACCATTGCAACCTTTGCCACCAGTAGATAGGGTATGGGAAAGAATTGCAATGGATGTAGTTGGACCAATTCAAGAAAGTGTTAAGGGATATAAATATATTTTAGTATTGTCAGACTATGCCAGTAGATTTGTCTTTACATTTCCAATGAAAAATCAAACTGCACAAACAATAGCCAATATCCTAGTAAATAAGTTAATAACAAAATATGAAGCCCCAGAAATCGTGTTGACAGATCAAGGAACAAATTTTTTATCAAATATTGTTCAAGAAATATGTAAATTATTTAAGATAAAACAAATGCGTACCACTGCATATCATCCACAAACCGATGGATTGGTAGAAAGGTTTAATAGAACGCTATGTGATATGCTTGCTTGTTATGTGGTAGACGAACCCGAGGAGTGGGATAGGTATCTGCAATTCGTCACATTCGCATACAACACGTCTAAACAAGCAACTCTTAAAGATAGCCCATTTTACCTTTTCCTTTATAAAAAAAAAAAACATAAGAAGAGAGAAAGTAAGTCTCTCCATTAATAGTAAAAAAAAAAATTTTTTAAATAAAATAAAGGAAAAGGTATACCAAAAAAAAAAAAAAGAAACAGAAGAACTTTGAAAAAAAAAACATAAAACAAAACGAAAAGAAAAACAAACGAACAAACACAAAATTACATGAGTTCTCTCAAAAAAAAAAAAAAAAAAAAAAAAAATTATCCCATTAGACTATTGAATTTCTTACATTCTTTCCCATACGTATGTCGTGTCATATGTTGTGATACCATAAAACAATGTTCGTGTCCAACAAGTATAAAATAATTTGTTATTTCTTCTTGCTTCTGTGTTCTTTTGAAATATTTGCATTTGAGTTGTTCCCTCTCTGATTAAGCCATAAATTGCAGAACTTCCCATATTTCACTCTTTTACGATAGAAGTAACAGACATTTTTTAACAGTAACAGTAGATTTTATTAGAAGTCCATCTGTTACACTTATTCAGTAGCAATACAACATTGGAAATGGTAAAAGTGAAGTAAAGAAAAAAAAATAATAAGTAAAATTTTGATAGTAATGTATGCCATTTCAATTTAACAACTCCCATTTCTCTAAGAAATTCGTAGACGAACGAAACAGTTGAAATTTTTCTAACTATATATCCCACTATATCACTTCCCTTTTATGATTTTCTATAGCTTTGCTATCCCTGCAAAGGCTTTTTCCATATACACAACACATATAGCAGCGCCACCTTAGCGCATTCCATTTTACACACCCCAACATACGCTAAGTTTTTTACTTTCACTTTCGTTTCCCTACTGCAGCTTCCCCGCCGCAGCAATATTGAAAATATTCTAAGTTCCCTTTTTGCCGAAGGCAACTCTTCCCTACTCCCCTTATTCCATTTTTATTCCCCTCCGCTTCTTCCCCCATTTGCACTTTTCCCCTGCATTGGACTTAGAAAAAAAAACGAGATATGCGCATGACCTTCCACGGCAGAAAAATTTTCCCGCCGTAAAACTTTGAAACGTTTCTTTCTCGTCAGCATTTCCACATGATTCAATATTTTTCAATTCTTTCTTTTTGATAATTAAGCTCACTTTCCCCTCTTTCCAACGATATAAATTTGTTCGAAAAATATTGTGTCCTTCTACCATAAAAACTGTTATATTGACACCCCCTATTTTTATGTTATTTTGCCGTGGCGTAGCCGATGAAAAGCCGACGGGAAATCGTTGACCTTTCAAAGCCGTCAGAATTTTTTTTCTTGTTGTTTTTCTCTCTTTTACTTTGACGTTTACTTCCATTATTTCTTTTTTCATATTTGATTATCTTAGTAAACCCACATGATGACTTAGACTAAGTTGACCAGTATACTGTTCATTTTTTTTTTGATTTACCATATATTTTTACATGTACAAATGTCCTCGTTACCATTCCTACTGCTGCTATGCTTTTACGGGTTACACCCGCAGGCATTTGAGACAATTGTGTGCGATTGTTCTGAACCGAAGAATATGGGAATTATTCAATTTCCTGATGCTGATTGCAAGCCGAAAATGAATTCCACGAGGC
>NW_025533342.1:0-41732 GCF_020631705.1 Daphnia magna | reverse complement strand
CACCATCGTGTTCGTTGAGCCACTATTTTTCTATGAAATAGAAATTCAAGTATTTAATACGAAACTGAATTGAATACACTCAAGGAATGATTTTCCAACATTGAAACCTACACAAGGACGATTAATTTCTATAATTAAGGATATTGGACTGGTAACCATCGTGTTCATTGAGCCACTATTTTTCTATGAAATAGAAATTCACATTCATCGGTAAAGCCACTGATGGTAATGAAACACTCTACACTTCCCCTTTTTGGTGTTTAAAAAATAGCTATCAGTGTGTACGAGATGAAATATCAAAATTCACCCCTAGATGGCGTTTAATAAAGTATCAAAATTCACCACGAGATGGTTTTAACTAAAACTTTGATTCATTTTCGAAACTCTTGCTGGTTATAAAACGTTTGATGCCAACAGCATCCCGTATTCCCAAGCGGTCACCCTTCTAGGTACTAACGGGACCCGACGCAGCTTAACTTCTGGGAGCTGAAGAGACTAGGTTTTATCTGCGTGGTATGGCCGTTGACGGTTTAATACGAAACTGAATTGAATACACTCAAGGAATGATTTTCCAACATTGAAACCTACACAAGGACGATTAATTTCTATAATTAAGGATATTGGACTGGTAACCATCGTGTTCGTTGAGCCACTATTTTTCTATGAAATAGAAATTCAAGTATTTAATACGAAACTGAATTGAATACACTCAAGGAATGATTTTCCAACATTGAAACCTACACAAGGACGATTAATTTCTATAATTAAGGATATTGGACTGGTAACCATCGTGTTCGTTGAGCCACTATTTTTCTATGAAATAGAAATTCACATTCATCGGTAAAGCCACTGCTGGTAATGAAACACTCTACACTTCCCTTGTTGGTGTTTAAAAAATAGCTATCAGTGTGTACGAGATGAAATATCAAAATTCACCCCTAGATGGCGTTTAATAAAGTATCAAAATTCACCACGAGATGGTTTTAACTAAAACTTTGATTCATTTTCGAAACTCTTGCTGGTTATAAAAGTTTGATGCCAACAGCATCCCGTATTCCCAAGCGGTCACCCTTCTAGGTACTAACGGGACCCGACGCAGCTTAACTTCTGGGAGCTGAAGACGAGAGTTTTATCTGCGTGGTATGGCCGTTGACGGTTTTAATACGAAACTGAATTGAATACACTCAAGGAATGATTTTCCAACATTGAAACCTACACAAGGACGATTAATTTCTATAATTAAGGATATTGGACTGGTAACCATCGTGTTCGTTGAGCCACTATTTTTTTTTTTTAAATTAAATTTTTTTTTTTTATAAAAAATTTTATTTAAATACCCTCAAGGAATGTTTTTCCAACATTGAAACCTACACAAGGACGATTAATTTCTATAATTAAGGATATTGGACTGGTAACCATCGTGTTCGTTGAGCCACTATTTTTCTATGAAATAGAAATTCAAGTATTTAATACGAAACTGAATTGAATACACTCAAGGAATGATTTTCCAACATTGAAACCTACACAAGGACGATTAATTTCTATAATTAAGGATATTGGACTGGTAACCATCGTGTTCGTTGAGCCACTATTTTTCTATGAAATAGAAATTCAAGTATTTAATACGAAACTGAATTGAATACACTCAAGGAATGATTTTCCAACATTGAAACCTACACAAGGACGATTAATTTCTATAATTAAGGATATTGGACTGGTAACCATCGTGTTCATTGAGCCACTATTTTTCTATGAAATAGAAATTCACATTCATCGGTAAAGTCACTGATGGTAATGAAACACTCTACACTTCCCTTGTTGGTGTTTAAAAAATAGCTATCAGTGTGTACGAGATGAAATATCAAAATTCACCCCTAGATGGCGTTTAATAAAGTATCAAAATTCACCACGAGATGGTTTTAACTAAAACTTTGATTCATTTTCGAAACTCTTGCTGGAAAACTTTATTAAATTAAAAAGTTAGATCCAACAACCCCCGATTCAAAGCCACTTCTAAATGCCAACCCACCGTCAGTCCCGCCATTCCCCCGACTAGGTACTAACGGGACCCGACGCAGCTTAACTTCTGGGAGCTGAAGAGACTAGGTTTTATCTGCGTGGTATGGCCGTTGACGGTTTTAATACGAAACTGAATTGAATACACTCAAGGAATGATTTTCCAACATTGAAACCTACACAAGGACGATTAATTTCTATAATTAAGGATATTGGACTGGTAACCATCGTGTTCGTTGAGCCACTATTTTTCTATGAAATAGAAATTCAAGTATTTAATACGAAACTGAATTGAATACACTCAAGGAATGATTTTCCAACATTGAAACCTACACAAGGACGATTAATTTCTATAATTAAGGATATTGGACTGGTAACCATCGTGTTCATGTTCGTTGAGCCACTATTTTTCTATGAAATAGAAATTCACATTCATCGGTAAAGCCACTGCTGGTAATAAAAAACACTCTACACTTCCCTTGTTGGTGTTTAAAAAATAGCTATCAGTGTGTACGAGATGAAATATCAAAATTCACCCCTAGATGGCGTTTAATAAAGTATCAAAATTCACCACGAGATGGTTTTAACTAAAACTTTGATTCATTTTCGAAACTCTTGCTGGTTATAAAAGTTTGATGCCAACAGCATCCCGTATTCCCAAGCGGTCACCCTTCTAGGTACTAACGGGACCCGACGCAGCTTAACTTCTGGGAGCTGAAGAGACTAGGTTTTATCTGCGTGGTATGGCCGTTGACGGTTTTAATACGAAACTGAATTGAATACACTCAAGGAATGATTTTCCAACATTGAAACCTACACAAGGACGATTAATTTCTATAATTAAGGATATTGGACTGGTAACCATCGTGTTCGTTGAGCCACTATTTTTCTATGAAATAGAAATTCAAGTATTTAATACGAAACTGAATTGAATACACTCAAGGAATGATTTTCCAACATTGAAACCTACACAAGGACGATTAATTTCTATAATTAAGGATATTGGACTGGTAACCATCGTGTTCGTTGAGCCACTATTTTTCTATGAAATAGAAATTCAAGTATTTAATACGAAACTGAATTGAATACACTCAAGGAATGATTTTCCAACATTGAAACCTACACAAGGACGATTAATTTCTATAATTAAGGATATTGGACTGGTAACCATCGTGTTCGTTGAGCCACTATTTTTCTATGAAATAGAAATTCAAGTATTTAATACGAAACTGAATTGAATACACTCAAGGAATGATTTTCCAACATTGAAACCTACACAAGGACGATTAATTTCTATAATTAAGGATATTGGACTGGTAACCATCGTGTTCGTTGAGCCACTATTTTTCTATGAAATAGAAATTCAAGTATTTAATACGAAACTGAATTGAATACACTCAAGGAATGATTTTCCAACATTGAAACCTACACAAGGACGATTAATTTCTATAATTAAGGATATTGGACTGGTAACCATCGTGTTCATTGAGCCACTATTTTTCTATGAAATAGAAATTCACATTCATCGGTAAAGTCACTGATGGTAATGAAACACTCTACACTTCCCTTGTTGGTGTTTAAAAATAAGCTATCAGTGTGTACGAGATGAAATATCAAAATTCACCCCTAGATGGCGTTTAATAAAGTATCAAAATTCACCACGAGATGGTTTTAACTAAAACTTTGATTCATTTTCGAAACTCTTGCTGGTTATAAAAGTTTGATGCCAACAGCATCCCGTATTCCCAAGCGGTCACCCTTCTAGGTACTAACGGGACCCGACGCAGCTTAACTTCTGGGAGCTGAAGAGACTAGGTTTTATCTGCGTGGTATGGCCGTTGACGGTTTAATACGAAACTGAATTGAATACACTCAAGGAATGATTTTCCAACATTGAAACCTACACAAGGACGATTAATTTCTATAATTAAGGATATTGGACTGGTAACCATCGTGTTCGTTGAGCCACTATTTTTCTATGAAATAGAAATTCAAGTATTTAATACGAAACTGAATTGAATACACTCAAGGAATGATTTTCCAACATTGAAACCTACACAAGGACGATTAATTTCTATAATTAAGGATATTGGACTGGTAACCATCGTGTTCATTGAGCCACTATTTTTCTATGAAATAGAAATTCACATTCATCGGTAAAGTCACTGATGGTAATGAAACACTCTACACTTCCCTTGTTGGTGTTTAAAAAATAGCTATCAGTGTGTACGAGATGAAATATCAAAATTCACCCCTAGATGGCGTTTAATAAAGTATCAAAATTCACCACGAGATGGTTTTAACTAAAACTTTGATTCATTTTCGAAACTCTTGCTGGTTATAAAAGTTTGATGCCAACAGCATCCCGTATTCCCAAGCGGTCACCCTTCTAGGTACTAACGGGACCCGACGCAGCTTAACTTCTGGGAGCTGAAGAGACTAGGTTTTATCTGCGTGGTATGGCCGTTGACGGTTTTAATACGAAACTGAATTGAATACACTCAAGGAATGATTTTCCAACATTGAAACCTACACAAGGACGATTAATTTCTATAATTAAGGATATTGGACTGGTAACCATCGTGTTCGTTGAGCCACTATTTTTCTATGAAATAGAAATTCAAGTATTTAATACGAAACTGAATTGAATACACTCAAGGAATGATTTTCCAACATTGAAACCTACACAAGGACGATTAATTTCTATAATTAAGGATATTGGACTGGTAACCATCGTGTTCGTTGAGCCACTATTTTTCTATGAAATAGAAATTCAAGTATTTAATACGAAACTGAATTGAATACACTCAAGGAATGATTTTCCAACATTGAAACCTACACAAGGACGATTAATTTCTATAATTAAGGATATTGGACTGGTAACCATCGTGTTCATTGAGCCACTATTTTTCTATGAAATAGAAATTCACATTCATCGAGTAAAGTCACTGCTGGTAATGAAACACTCTACACTTCCCTTGTTGGTGTTTAAAAAATAGCTATCAGTGTGTACGAGATGAAATATCAAAATTCACCCCTAGATGGCGTTTAATAAAGTATCAAAATTCACCACGAGATGGTTTTAACTAAAACTTTGATTCATTTTCGAAACTCTTGCTGGTTATAAAAGTTTGATGCCAACAGCATCCCGTATTCCCAAGCGGTCACCCTTCTAGGTACTAACGGGACCCGACGCAGCTTAACTTCTGGGAGCTGAAGAGACTAGGTTTTATCTGCGTGGTATGGCCGTTGACGGTTTAATACGAAACTGAATTGAATACACTCAAGGAATGATTTTCCAACATTGAAACCTACACAAGGACGATTAATTTCTATAATTAAGGATATTGGACTGGTAACCATCGTGTTCGTTGAGCCACTATTTTTCTATGAAATAGAAATTCAAGTATTTAATACGAAACTGAATTGAATACACTCAAGGAATGATTTTCCAACATTGAAACCTACACAAGGACGATTAATTTCTATAATTAAGGATATTGGACTGGTAACCATCGTGTTCGTTGAGCCACTATTTTTCTATGAAATAGAAATTCAAGTATTTAATACGAAACTGAATTGAATACACTCAAGGAATGATTTTCCAACATTGAAACCTACACAAGGACGATTAATTTCTATAATTAAGGATATTGGACTGGTAACCATCGTGTTCATTGAGCCACTATTTTTCTATGAAATAGAAATTCACATTCATCGGTAAAGTCACTGATGGTAATGAAACACTCTACACTTCCCTTGTTGGTGTTTAAAAAATAGCTATCAGTGTGTACGAGATGAAATATCAAAATTCACCCCTAGATGGCGTTTAATAAAGTATCAAAATTCACCACGAGATGGTTTTAACTAAAACTTTGATTCATTTTCGAAACTCTTGCTGGTTATAAAAGTTTGATGCCAACAGCATCCCGTATTCCCAAGCGGTCACCCTTCTAGGTACTAACGGGACCCGACGCAGCTTAACTTCTGGGAGCTGAAGAGACTAGGTTTTATCTGCGTGGTATGGCCGTTGACGGTTTAATACGAAACTGAATTGAATACACTCAAGGAATGATTTTCCAACATTGAAACCTACACAAGGACGATTAATTTCTATAATTAAGGATATTGGACTGGTAACCATCGTGTTCGTTGAGCCACTATTTTTCTATGAAATAGAAATTCAAGTATTTAATACGAAACTGAATTGAATACACTCAAGGAATGATTTTCCAACATTGAAACCTACACAAGGACGATTAATTTCTATAATTAAGGATATTGGACTGGTAACCATCGTGTTCATTGAGCCACTATTTTTCTATGAAATAGAAATTCACATTCATCGGTAAAGTCACTGCTGGTAATGAAACACTCTACACTTCCCTTGTTGGTGTTTAAAAAATAGCTATCAGTGTGTACGAGATGAAATATCAAAATTCACCCCTAGATGGCGTTTAATAAAGTATCAAAATTCACCACGAGATGGTTTTAACTAAAACTTTGATTCATTTTCGAAACTCTTGCTGGTTATAAAAAGGTTTGATGCCAACAGCATCCCGTATTCCCAAGCGGTCACCCTTCTAGGTACTAACGGGACCCGACGCAGCTTAACTTCTGGGAGCTGAAGAGACTAGGTTTTATCTGCGTGGTATGGCCGTTGACGGTTTAATACGAAACTGAATTGAATACACTCAAGGAATGATTTTCCAACATTGAAACCTACACAAGGACGATTAATTTCTATAATTAAGGATATTGGACTGGTAACCATCGTGTTCGTTGAGCCACTATTTTTCTATGAAATAGAAATTCAAGTATTTAATACGAAACTGAATTGAATACACTCAAGGAATGATTTTCCAACATTGAAACCTACACAAGGACGATTAATTTCTATAATTAAGGATATTGGACTGGTAACCATCGTGTTCGTTGAGCCACTATTTTTCTATGAAATAGAAATTCAAGTATTTAATACGAAACTGAATTGAATACACTCAAGGAATGATTTTCCAACATTGAAACCTACACAAGGACGATTAATTTCTATAATTAAGGATATTGGACTGGTAACCATCGTGTTCATTGAGCCACTATTTTTCTATGAAATAGAAATTCACATTCATCGGTAAAGTCACTGATGGTAATGAAACACTCTACACTTCCCTTGTTGGTGTTTAAAAAATAGCTATCAGTGTGTACGAGATGAAATATCAAAATTCACCCCTAGATGGCGTTTAATAAAGTATCAAAATTCACCACGAGATGGTTTTAACTAAAACTTTGATTCATTTTCGAAACTCTTGCTGGTTATAAAAGGTTTGATGCCAACAGCATCCCGTATTCCCAAGCGGTCACCCTTCTAGGTACTAACGGGACCCGACGCAGCTTAACTTCTGGGAGCTGAAGAGACTAGGTTTTATCTGCGTGGTATGGCCGTTGACGGTTTAATACGAAACTGAATTGAATACACTCAAGGAATGATTTTCCAACATTGAAACCTACACAAGGACGATTAATTTCTATAATTAAGGATATTGGACTGGTAACCATCGTGTTCGTTGAGCCACTATTTTTCTATGAAATAGAAATTCAAGTATTTAATACGAAACTGAATTGAATACACTCAAGGAATGATTTTCCAACATTGAAACCTACACAAGGACGATTAATTTCTATAATTAAGGATATTGGACTGGTAACCATCGTGTTCATTGAGCCACTATTTTTCTATGAAATAGAAATTCACATTCATCGGTAAAGTCACTGATGGTAATGAAACACTCTACACTTCCCTTGTTGGTGTTTAAAAAATAGCTATCAGTGTGTACGAGATGAAATATCAAAATTCACCCCTAGATGGCGTTTAATAAAGTATCAAAATTCACCACGAGATGGTTTTAACTAAAACTTTGATTCATTTTCGAAACTCTTGCTGGTTATAAAAGGTTTGATGCCAACAGCATCCCGTATTCCCAAGCGGTCACCCTTCTAGGTACTAACGGGACCCGACGCAGCTTAACTTCTGGGAGCTGAAGAGACTAGGTTTTATCTGCGTGGTATGGCCGTTGACGGTTTAATACGAAACTGAATTGAATACACTCAAGGAATGATTTTCCAACATTGAAACCTACACAAGGACGATTAATTTCTATAATTAAGGATATTGGACTGGTAACCATCGTGTTGGTTGAGCCACTATTTTTCTATGAAATAGAAATTCAAGTATTTAATACGAAACTGAATTGAATACACTCAAGGAATGATTTTCCAACATTGAAACCTACACAAGGACGATTAATTTCTATAATTAAGGATATTGGACTGGTAACCATCGTGTTCGTTGAGCCACTATTTTTCTATGAAATAGAAATTCAAGTATTTAATACGAAACTGAATTGAATACACTCAAGGAATGATTTTCCAACATTGAAACCTACACAAGGACGATTAATTTCTATAATTAAGGATATTGGACTGGTAACCATCGTGTTCATTGAGCCACTATTTTTCTATGAAATAGAAATTCACATTCATCGGTAAAGTCACTGATGGTAATGAAACACTCTACACTTCCCTTGTTGGTGTTTAAAAAATAGCTATCAGTGTGTACGAGATGAAATATCAAAATTCACCCCTAGATGGCGTTTAATAAAGTATCAAAATTCACCACGAGATGGTTTTAACTAAAACTTTGATTCATTTTCGAAACTCTTGCTGGTTATAAAAGTTTGATGCCAACAGCATCCCGTATTCCCAAGCGGTCACCCTTCTAGGTACTAACGGGACCCGACGCAGCTTAACTTCTGGGAGCTGAAGAGACTAGGTTTTATCTGCGTGGTATGGCCGTTGACGGTTTAATACGAAACTGAATTGAATACACTCAAGGAATGATTTTCCAACATTGAAACCTACACAAGGACGATTAATTTCTATAATTAAGGATATTGGACTGGTAACCATCGTGTTCGTTGAGCCACTATTTTTCTATGAAATAGAAATTCAAGTATTTAATACGAAACTGAATTGAATACACTCAAGGAATGATTTTCCAACATTGAAACCTACACAAGGACGATTAATTTCTATAATTAAGGATATTGGACTGGTAACCATCGTGTTCATTGAGCCACTATTTTTCTATGAAATAGAAATTCACATTCATCGGTAAAGTCACTGATGGTAATGAAACACTCTACACTTCCCTTGTTGGTGTTTAAAAAATAGCTATCAGTGTGTACGAGATGAAATATCAAAATTCACCCCTAGATGGCGTTTAATAAAGTATCAAAATTCACCACGAGATGGTTTTAACTAAAACTTTGATTCATTTTCGAAACTCTTGCTGGTTATAAAAGTTTGATGCCAACAGCATCCCGTATTCCCAAGCGGTCACCCTTCTAGGTACTAACGGGACCCGACGCAGCTTAACTTCTGGGAGCTGAAGAGACTAGGTTTTATCTGCGTGGTATGGCCGTTGACGGTTTAATACGAAACTGAATTGAATACACTCAAGGAATGATTTTCCAACATTGAAACCTACACAAGGACGATTAATTTCTATAATTAAGGATATTGGACTGGTAACCATCGTGTTCGTTGAGCCACTATTTTTCTATGAAATAGAAATTCAAGTATTTAATACGAAACTGAATTGAATACACTCAAGGAATGATTTTCCAACATTGAAACCTACACAAGGACGATTAATTTCTATAATTAAGGATATTGGACTGGTAACCATCGTGTTCATTGAGCCACTATTTTTCTATGAAATAGAAATTCACATTCATCGGTAAAGTCACTGCTGGTAATGAAACACTCTACACTTCCCTTGTTGGTGTTTAAAAAATAGCTATCAGTGTGTACGAGATGAAATATCAAAATTCACCCCTAGATGGCGTTTAATAAAGTATCAAAATTCACCACGAGATGGTTTTAACTAAAACTTTGATTCATTTTCGAAACTCTTGCTGGTTATAAAAGGTTTGATGCCAACAGCATCCCGTATTCCCAAGCGGTCACCCTTCTAGGTACTAACGGGACCCGACGCAGCTTAACTTCTGGGAGCTGAAGAGACTAGGTTTTATCTGCGTGGTATGGCCGTTGACGGTTTAATACGAAACTGAATTGAATACACTCAAGGAATGATTTTCCAACATTGAAACCTACACAAGGACGATTAATTTCTATAATTAAGGATATTGGACTGGTAACCATCGTGTTCGTTGAGCCACTATTTTTCTATGAAATAGAAATTCAAGTATTTAATACGAAACTGAATTGAATACACTCAAGGAATGATTTTCCAACATTGAAACCTACACAAGGACGATTAATTTCTATAATTAAGGATATTGGACTGGTAACCATCGTGTTCATTGAGCCACTATTTTTCTATGAAATAGAAATTCACATTCATCGGTAAAGCCACTGATGGTAATGAAACACTCTACACTTCCCTTGTTGGTGTTTAAAAAATAGCTATCAGTGTGTACGAGATGAAATATCAAAATTCACCCCTAGATGGCGTTTAATAAAGTATCAAAATTCACCACGAGATGGTTTTAACTAAAACTTTGATTCATTTTCGAAACTCTTGCTGGTTATAAAAAGGTTTGATGCCAACAGCATCCCGTATTCCCAAGCGGTCACCCTTCTAGGTACTAACGGGACCCGACGCAGCTTAACTTCTGGGAGCTGAAGAGACTAGGTTTTATCTGCGTGGTATGGCCGTTGACGGTTTAATACGAAACTGAATTGAATACACTCAAGGAATGATTTTCCAACATTGAAACCTACACAAGGACGATTAATTTCTATAATTAAGGATATTGGACTGGTAACCATCGTGTTCGTTGAGCCACTATTTTTCTATGAAATAGAAATTCAAGTATTTAATACGAAACTGAATTGAATACACTCAAGGAATGATTTTCCAACATTGAAACCTACACAAGGACGATTAATTTCTATAATTAAGGATATTGGACTGGTAACCATCGTGTTCATTGAGCCACTATTTTTCTATGAAATAGAAATTCACATTCATCGGTAAAGTCACTGCTGGTAATGAAACACTCTACACTTCCCTTGTTGGTGTTTAAAAAATAGCTATCAGTGTGTACGAGATGAAATATCAAAATTCACCCCTAGATGGCGTTTAATAAAGTATCAAAATTCACCACGAGATGGTTTTAACTAAAACTTTGATTCATTTTCGAAACTCTTGCTGGTTATAAAAGGTTTGATGCCAACAGCATCCCGTATTCCCAAGCGGTCACCCTTCTAGGTACTAACGGGACCCGACGCAGCTTAACTTCTGGGAGCTGAAGAGACTAGGTTTTATCTGCGTGGTATGGCCGTTGACGGTTTAATACGAAACTGAATTGAATACACTCAAGGAATGATTTTCCAACATTGAAACCTACACAAGGACGATTAATTTCTATAATTAAGGATATTGGACTGGTAACCATCGTGTTCGTTGAGCCACTATTTTTCTATGAAATAGAAATTCAAGTATTTAATACGAAACTGAATTGAATACACTCAAGGAATGATTTTCCAACATTGAAACCTACACAAGGACGATTAATTTCTATAATTAAGGATATTGGACTGGTAACCATCGTGTTCGTTGAGCCACTATTTTTCTATGAAATAGAAATTCAAGTATTTAATACGAAACTGAATTGAATACACTCAAGGAATGATTTTCCAACATTGAAACCTACACAAGGACGATTAATTTCTATAATTAAGGATATTGGACTGGTAACCATCGTGTTCATTGAGCCACTATTTTTCTATGAAATAGAAATTCACATTCATCGGTAAAGCCACTGATGGTAATGAAACACTCTACACTTCCCTTGTTGGTGTTTAAAAAATAGCTATCAGTGTGTACGAGATGAAATATCAAAATTCACCCCTAGATGGCGTTTAATAAAGTATCAAAATTCACCACGAGATGGTTTTAACTAAAACTTTGATTCATTTTCGAAACTCTTGCTGGTTATAAAAAGTTTGATGCCAACAGCATCCCGTATTCCCAAGCGGTCACCCTTCTAGGTACTAACGGGACCCGACGCAGCTTAACTTCTGGGAGCTGAAGAGACTAGGTTTTATCTGCGTGGTATGGCCGTTGACGGTTTAATACGAAACTGAATTGAATACACTCAAGGAATGATTTTCCAACATTGAAACCTACACAAGGACGATTAATTTCTATAATTAAGGATATTGGACTGGTAACCATCGTGTTCGTTGAGCCACTATTTTTCTATGAAATAGAAATTCAAGTATTTAATACGAAACTGAATTGAATACACTCAAGGAATGATTTTCCAACATTGAAACCTACACAAGGACGATTAATTTCTATAATTAAGGATATTGGACTGGTAACCATCGTGTTCATTGAGCCACTATTTTTCTATGAAATAGAAATTCACATTCATCGGTAAAGTCACTGCTGATAATGAAACACTCTACACTTCCCTTGTTGGTGTTTAAAAAATAGCTATCAGTGTGTACGAGATGAAATATCAAAATTCACCCCTAGATGGCGTTTAATAAAGTATCAAAATTCACCACGAGATGGTTTTAACTAAAACTTTGATTCATTTTCGAAACTCTTGCTGGTTATAAAAGGTTTGATGCCAACAGCATCCCGTATTCCCAAGCGGTCACCCTTCTAGGTACTAACGGGACCCGACGCAGCTTAACTTCTGGGAGCTGAAGAGACTAGGTTTTATCTGCGTGGTATGGCCGTTGACGGTTTAATACGAAACTGAATTGAATACACTCAAGGAATGATTTTCCAACATTGAAACCTACACAAGGACGATTAATTTCTATAATTAAGGATATTGGACTGGTAACCATCGTGTTGGTTGAGCCACTATTTTTCTATGAAATAGAAATTCAAGTATTTAATACGAAACTGAATTGAATACACTCAAGGAATGATTTTCCAACATTGAAACCTACACAAGGACGATTAATTTCTATAATTAAGGATATTGGACTGGTAACCATCGTGTTCGTTGAGCCACTATTTTTCTATGAAATAGAAATTCAAGTATTTAATACGAAACTGAATTGAATACACTCAAGGAATGATTTTCCAACATTGAAACCTACACAAGGACGATTAATTTCTATAATTAAGGATATTGGACTGGTAACCATCGTGTTCATTGAGCCACTATTTTTCTATGAAATAGAAATTCACATTCATCGGTAAAGCCACTGATGGTAATGAAACACTCTACACTTCCCTTGTTGGTGTTTAAAAAATAGCTATCAGTGTGTACGAGATGAAATATCAAAATTCACCCCTAGATGGCGTTTAATAAAGTATCAAAATTCACCACGAGATGGTTTTAACTAAAACTTTGATTCATTTTCGAAACTCTTGCTGGTTATAAAAAGGTTTGATGCCAACAGCATCCCGTATTCCCAAGCGGTCACCCTTCTAGGTACTAACGGGACCCGACGCAGCTTAACTTCTGGGAGCTGAAGAGACTAGGTTTTATCTGCGTGGTATGGCCGTTGACGGTTTAATACGAAACTGAATTGAATACACTCAAGGAATGATTTTCCAACATTGAAACCTACACAAGGACGATTAATTTCTATAATTAAGGATATTGGACTGGTAACCATCGTGTTCGTTGAGCCACTATTTTTCTATGAAATAGAAATTCAAGTATTTAATACGAAACTGAATTGAATACACTCAAGGAATGATTTTCCAACATTGAAACCTACACAAGGACGATTAATTTCTATAATTAAGGATATTGGACTGGTAACCATCGTGTTCATTGAGCCACTATTTTTCTATGAAATAGAAATTCACATTCATCGGTAAAGTCACTGCTGGTAATGAAACACTCTACACTTCCCTTGTTGGTGTTTAAAAAATAGCTATCAGTGTGTACGAGATGAAATATCAAAATTCACCCCTAGATGGCGTTTAATAAAGTATCAAAATTCACCACGAGATGGTTTTAACTAAAACTTTGATTCATTTTCGAAACTCTTGCTGGTTATAAAAGGTTTGATGCCAACAGCATCCCGTATTCCCAAGCGGTCACCCTTCTAGGTACTAACGGGACCCGACGCAGCTTAACTTCTGGGAGCTGAAGAGACTAGGTTTTATCTGCGTGGTATGGCCGTTGACGGTTTAATACGAAACTGAATTGAATACACTCAAGGAATGATTTTCCAACATTGAAACCTACACAAGGACGATTAATTTCTATAATTAAGGATATTGGACTGGTAACCATCGTGTTCGTTGAGCCACTATTTTTCTATGAAATAGAAATTCAAGTATTTAATACGAAACTGAATTGAATACACTCAAGGAATGATTTTCCAACATTGAAACCTACACAAGGACGATTAATTTCTATAATTAAGGATATTGGACTGGTAACCATCGTGTTCGTTGAGCCACTATTTTTCTATGAAATAGAAATTCAAGTATTTAATACGAAACTGAATTGAATACACTCAAGGAATGATTTTCCAACATTGAAACCTACACAAGGACGATTAATTTCTATAATTAAGGATATTGGACTGGTAACCATCGTGTTCGTTGAGCCACTATTTTTCTATGAAATAGAAATTCAAGCATTCATCAGTAAAGCCACTGATGGTAATGAAACACTCTACACTTCCCTTGTTGGTGTTTAAAAAATAGCTATCAGTGTGTACGAGATGAAATATCAAAATTCACCCCTAGATGGCGTTTAATAAAGTATCAAAATTCACCACGAGATGGTTTTAACTAAAACTTTGATTCATTTTCGAAACTCTTGCTGGTTATAAAAGTTTGATGCCAACAGCATCCCGTATTCCCAAGCGGTCACCCTTCTAGGTACTAACGGGACCCGACGCAGCTTAACTTCTGGGAGCTGAAGAGACTAGGTTTTATCTGCGTGGTATGGCCGTTGACGTTTTAATACGAAACTGAATTGAATACACTCAAGGAATGATTTTTCAACATTGAAACCTACACAAGGACGATTAATTTCTATAATTAAGGATATTGGACTGGTAACCATCGTGTTCATTGAGCCACTATTTTTCTATGAAATAGAAATTCACATTCATCGGTAAAGTCACTGCTGGTAATGAAACACTCTACACTTCCCTTGTTGGTGTTTAAAAAATAGCTATCAGTGTGTACGAGATGAAATATCAAAATTCACCCCTAGATGGCGTTTAATAAAGTATCAAAATTTACCACGAGATGGTTTTAACTAAAACTTTGATTCATTTTCGAAACTCTTGCTGGTTATAAAAGTTTGATGCCAACAGCATCCCGTATTCCCAAGCGGTCACCCTTCTAGGTACTAACGGGACCCGACGCAGCTTAACTTCTGGGAGCTGAAGAGACTAGGTTTTATCTGCGTGGTATGGCCGTTGACGGTTTAATACGAAACTGAATTGAATACACTCAAGGAATGATTTTCCAACATTGAAACCTACACAAGGACGATTAATTTCTATAATTAAGGATATTGGACTGGTAACCATCGTGTTCGTTGAGCCACTATTTTTCTATGAAATAGAAATTCAAGTATTTAATACGAAACTGAATTGAATACACTCAAGGAATGATTTTCCAACATTGAAACCTACACAAGGACGATTAATTTCTATAATTAAGGATATTGGACTGGTAACCATCGTGTTCATTGAGCCACTATTTTTCTATGAAATAGAAATTCACATTCATCGGTAAAGTCACTGATGGTAATGAAACACTCTACACTTCCCTTGTTGGTGTTTAAAAAATAGCTATCAGTGTGTACGAGATGAAATATCAAAATTCACCCCTAGATGGCGTTTAATAAAGTATCAAAATTCACCACGAGATGGTTTTAACTAAAACTTTGATTCATTTTCGAAACTCTTGCTGGTTATAAAAGTTTGATGCCAACAGCATCCCGTATTCCCAAGCGGTCACCCTTCTAGGTACTAACGGGACCCGACGCAGCTTAACTTCTGGGAGCTGAAGAGACTAGGTTTTATCTGCGTGGTATGGCCGTTGACGGTTTAATACGAAACTGAATTGAATACACTCAAGGAATGATTTTCCAACATTGAAACCTACACAAGGACGATTAATTTCTATAATTAAGGATATTGGACTGGTAACCATCGTGTTCGTTGAGCCACTATTTTTCTATGAAATAGAAATTCAAGTATTTAATACGAAACTGAATTGAATACACTCAAGGAATGATTTTCCAACATTGAAACCTACACAAGGACGATTAATTTCTATAATTAAGGATATTGGACTGGTAACCATCGTGTTCGTTGAGCCACTATTTTCATTTTTCTATGAAATAGAAATTCACATTTCATCAGTAAAGTCACTGATGGTAATGAAACACTCTACACTTCCCTTGTTGGTGTTTAAAAAATAGCTATCAGTGTGTACGAGATGAAATATCAAAATTCACCCCTAGATGGCGTTTAATAAAGTATCAAAATTCACCACGAGATGGTTTTAACTAAAACTTTGATTCATTTTCGAAACTCTTGCTGGTTATAAAAGGTTTGATGCCAACAGCATCCCGTATTCCCAAGCGGTCACCCTTCTAGGTACTAACGGGACCCGACGCAGCTTAACTTCTGGGAGCTGAAGAGACTAGGTTTTATCTGCGTGGTATGGCCGTTGACGGTTTAATACGAAACTGAATTGAATACACTCAAGGAATGATTTTCCAACATTGAAACCTACACAAGGACGATTAATTTCTATAATTAAGGATATTGGACTGGTAACCATCGTGTTCGTTGAGCCACTATTTTTCTATGAAATAGAAATTCAAGTATTTAATACGAAACTGAATTGAATACACTCAAGGAATGATTTTCCAACATTGAAACCTACACAAGGACGATTAATTTCTATAATTAAGGATATTGGACTGGTAACCATCGTGTTCGTTGAGCCACTATTTTTCTATGAAATAGAAATTCAAGTATTTAATACGAAACTGAATTGAATACACTCAAGGAATGATTTTCCAACATTGAAACCTACACAAGGACGATTAATTTCTATAATTAAGGATATTGGACTGGTAACCATCGTGTTCATTGAGCCACTATTTTTCTATGAAATAGAAATTCACATTCATCGGTAAAGTCACTGCTGGTAATGAAACACTCTACACTTCCCTTGTTGGTGTTTAAAAAATAGCTATCAGTGTGTACGAGATGAAATATCAAAATTCACCCCTAGATGGCGTTTAATAAAGTATCAAAATTCACCACGAGATGGTTTTAACTAAAACTTTGATTCATTTTCGAAACTCTTGCTGGTTATAAAAGTTTGATGCCAACAGCATCCCGTATTCCCAAGCGGTCACCCTTCTAGGTACTAACGGGACCCGACGCAGCTTAACTTCTGGGAGCTGAAGAGACTAGGTTTTATCTGCGTGGTATGGCCGTTGACGGTTTAATACGAAACTGAATTGAATACACTCAAGGAATGATTTTCCAACATTGAAACCTACACAAGGACGATTAATTTCTATAATTAAGGATATTGGACTGGTAACCATCGTGTTCGTTGAGCCACTATTTTTCTATGAAATAGAAATTCAAGTATTTAATACGAAACTGAATTGAATACACTCAAGGAATGATTTTCCAACATTGAAACCTACACAAGGACGATTAATTTCTATAATTAAGGATATTGGACTGGTAACCATCGTGTTCATTGAGCCACTATTTTTCTATGAAATAGAAATTCACATTCATCGGTAAAGTCACTGCTGGTAATGAAACACTCTACACTTCCCTTGTTGGTGTTTAAAAAATAGCTATCAGTGTGTACGAGATGAAATATCAAAATTCACCCCTAGATGGCGTTTAATAAAGTATCAAAATTCACCACGAGATGGTTTTAACTAAAACTTTGATTCATTTTCGAAACTCTTGCTGGTTATAAAAGTTTGATGCCAACAGCATCCCGTATTCCCAAGCGGTCACCCTTCTAGGTACTAACGGGACCCGACGCAGCTTAACTTCTGGGAGCTGAAGAGACTAGGTTTTATCTGCGTGGTATGGCCGTTGACGGTTTAATACGAAACTGAATTGAATACACTCAAGGAATGATTTTCCAACATTGAAACCTACACAAGGACGATTAATTTCTATAATTAAGGATATTGGACTGGTAACCATCGTGTTCGTTGAGCCACTATTTTTCTATGAAATAGAAATTCAAGTATTTAATACGAAACTGAATTGAATACACTCAAGGAATGATTTTCCAACATTGAAACCTACACAAGGACGATTAATTTCTATAATTAAGGATATTGGACTGGTAACCATCGTGTTCGTTGAGCCACTATTTTTCTATGAAATAGAAATTCACATTCATCGGTAAAGTCACTGCTGGTAATGAAACACTCTACACTTCCCTTGTTGGTGTTTAAAAAATAGCTATCAGTGTGTACGAGATGAAATATCAAAATTCACCCCTAGATGGCGTTTAATAAAGTATCAAAATTCACCACGAGATGGTTTTAACTAAAACTTTGATTCATTTTCGAAACTCTTGCTGGTTATAAAACGTTTGATGCCAACAGCATCCCGTATTCCCAAGCGGTCACCCTTCTAGGTACTAACGGGACCCGACGCAGCTTAACTTCTGGGAGCTGAAGAGACTAGGTTTTATCTGCGTGGTATGGCCGTTGACGGTTTAATACGAAACTGAATTGAATACACTCAAGGAATGATTTTCCAACATTGAAACCTACACAAGGACGATTAATTTCTATAATTAAGGATATTGGACTGGTAACCATCGTGTTCGTTGAGCCACTATTTTTCTATGAAATAGAAATTCAAGTATTTAATACGAAACTGAATTGAATACACTCAAGGAATGATTTTCCAACATTGAAACCTACACAAGGACGATTAATTTCTATAATTAAGGATATTGGACTGGTAACCATCGTGTTCATTGAGCCACTATTTTTCTATGAAATAGAAATTCACATTCATCGGTAAAGTCACTGCTGGTAATGAAACACTCTACACTTCCCTTGTTGGTGTTTAAAAAATAGCTATCAGTGTGTACGAGATGAAATATCAAAATTCACCCCTAGATGGCGTTTAATAAAGTATCAAAATTCACCACGAGATGGTTTTAACTAAAACTTTGATTCATTTTCGAAACTCTTGCTGGTTATAAAACGTTTGATGCCAACAGCATCCCGTATTCCCAAGCGGTCACCCTTCTAGGTACTAACGGGACCCGACGCAGCTTAACTTCTGGGAGCTGAAGAGACTAGGTTTTATCTGCGTGGTATGGCCGTTGACGGTTTAATACGAAACTGAATTGAATACACTCAAGGAATGATTTTCCAACATTGAAACCTACACAAGGACGATTAATTTCTATAATTAAGGATATTGGACTGGTAACCATCGTGTTCGTTGAGCCACTATTTTTCTATGAAATAGAAATTCAAGTATTTAATACGAAACTGAATTGAATACACTCAAGGAATGATTTTCCAACATTGAAACCTACACAAGGACGATTAATTTCTATAATTAAGGATATTGGACTGGTAACCATCGTGTTCGTTGAGCCACTATTTTTCTATGAAATAGAAATTCACATTCATCGGTAAAGTCACTGCTGGTAATGAAACACTCTACACTTCCCTTGTTGGTGTTTAAAAAATAGCTATCAGTGTGTACGAGATGAAATATCAAAATTCAACCCTAGATGGCGTTTAATAAAGTATCAAAATTCACCACGAGATGGTTTTAACTAAAACTTTGATTCATTTTCGAAACTCTTGCTGGTTATAAAAAGTTTGATGCCAACAGCATCCCGTATTCCCAAGCGGTCACCCTTCTAGGTACTAACGGGACCCGACGCAGCTTAACTTCTGGGAGCTGAAGAGACTAGGTTTTATCTGCGTGGTATGGCCGTTGACGGTTTAATACGAAACTGAATTGAATACACTCAAGGAATGATTTTCCAACATTGAAACCTACACAAGGACGATTAATTTCTATAATTAAGGATATTGGACTGGTAACCATCGTGTTCGTTGAGCCACTATTTTTCTATGAAATAGAAATTCAAGTATTTAATACGAAACTGAATTGAATACACTCAAGGAATGATTTTCCAACATTGAAACCTACACAAGGACGATTAATTTCTATAATTAAGGATATTGGACTGGTAACCATCGTGTTCGTTGAGCCACTATTTTTCTATGAAATAGAAATTCAAGCATTCATCGGTAAAGCCACTGCTGGTAATGAAACACTCTACACTTCCCTTGTTGGTGTTTAAAAAATAGCTATCAGTGTGTACGAGATGAAATATCAAAATTCAACCCTAGATGGCGTTTAATAAAGTATCAAAATTCACCACGAGATGGTTTTAACTAAAACTTTGATTCATTTTCGAAACTCTTGCTGGTTATAAAAAGTTTGATGCCAACAGCATCCCGGAATATTTTCAAATTCCCAAGCGGTCACCCTTCTAGGTACTAACGGGACCCGACGCAGCTTAACTTCTGGGAGCTGACAGAACCAGGTTTTTTCTGCGTGGTATGGCCGTTGACGTTTTAATACGAAACTGAATTGAATACACTCAAGGAATGATTTTCCAACATTGAAACCTACACAAGGACGATTAATTTCTATAATTAAGGATATTGGACTGGTAACCATCGTGTTCGTTGAGCCACTATTTTTCTATGAAATAGAAATTCAAGTATTTAATACGAAACTGAATTGAATACACTCAAGGAATGATTTTCCAACATTGAAACCTACACAAGGACGATTAATTTCTATAATTAAGGATATTGGACTGGTAACCATCGTGTTCATTGAGCCACTATTTTTCTATGAAATAGAAATTCACATTCATCGGTAAAGTCACTGCTGATGTAATGAAACACTCTACACTTCCCTTGTTGGTGTTTAAAAAATAGCTATCAGTGTGTACGAGATGAAATATCAAAATTCACCCCTAGATGGCGTTTAATAAAGTATCAAAATTCACCACGAGATGGTTTTAACTAAAACTTTGATTCATTTTCGAAACTCTTGCTGGTTATAAAAGCGTTTGATGCCAACAGCATCCCGTATTCCCAAGCGGTCACCCTTCTAGGTACTAACGGGACCCGACGCAGCTTAACTTCTGGGAGCTGAAGAGACTAGGTTTTATCTGCGTGGTATGGCCGTTGACGGTTTAATACGAAACTGAATTGAATACACTCAAGGAATGATTTTCCAACATTGAAACCTACACAAGGACGATTAATTTCTATAATTAAGGATATTGGACTGGTAACCATCGTGTTCGTTGAGCCACTATTTTTCTATGAAATAGAAATTCAAGTATTTAATACGAAACTGAATTGAATACACTCAAGGAATGATTTTCCAACATTGAAACCTACACAAGGACGATTAATTTCTATAATTAAGGATATTGGACTGGTAACCATCGTGTTCGTTGAGCCACTATTTTTCTATGAAATAGAAATTCACATTCATCGGTAAAGTCACTGCTGGTAATAAAACACTCTACACTTCCCTTGTTGGTGTTTAAAAAATAGCTATCAGTGTGTACGAGATGAAATATCAAAATTCAACCCTAGATGGCGTTTAATAAAGTATCAAAATTCACCACGAGATGGTTTTAACTAAAACTTTGATTCATTTTCGAAACTCTTGCTGGTTATAAAACGTTTGATGCCAAGAGCATCCCGTACAAATCCGACGCAGCTTAATTCTGGGAGCTGAAGAGACCCTAATGTTTTTTTTTTGTTGTTTGGCCGTTGCGTTTTAATACGAAACTGAATTGAATACACTCAAGGAATGATTTTCCAACATTGAAACCTACACAAGGACGATTAATTTCTATAATTAAGGATATTGGACTGGTAACCATCGTGTTCGTTGAGCCACTATTTTTCTATGAAATAGAAATTCAAGTATTTAATACGAAACTGAATTGAATACACTCAAGGAATGATTTTCCAACATTGAAACCTACACAAGGACGATTAATTTCTATAATTAAGGATATTGGACTGGTAACCATCGTGTTCGTTGAAATCGTAAAGCACTCTTAAAAAAACTCTAATTCCGGTGTTTAAAAAATAACTATCATTGTACGAATGAAATATCAAAATTCAACCAGAGGCATTTAATAAAGTATCAAGAATTCATCACGATGATGGCACTAAATTTTTCATGAAATACTTTGTAATTTAACTACGACAAGGACAGAAATTAATTTCTATAATTAAGGATATTGGACTGGTAACCATCGTGTTCGTTGAGCCACTATTTTTCTATGAAATAGAAATTCAAGTATTTAATACGAAACTGAATTGAATACACTCAAGGAAATGATTTTCCAACATTGAAACCTACACAAGGACGATTAATTTCTATAATTAAGGATATTGGACTGGTAACCATCGTGTTCGTTGAGCCACTATTTTTCTATGAAATAGAAATTCACATTCATCGGTAAAGTCACTGCTGGTAATGAAACACTCTACACTTCCCTTGTTGGTGTTTAAAAATTAGCTATCAGTGTGTACGAGATGAATTATCAAAATTCAACCCCCTAGATGGCGTTTAATAAAGTATCAAAATTCACCACGAGATGGTTTTAACTAAAACTTTGATTCATTTTCGAAACTCTTGCTGGTTATAAAACGTTTGATGCCAACAGCATCCCGTATTCCCAAGCGGTCACCCTTCTAGGTACTAACGGGACCCGACGCAGCTTAACTTCTGGGAGCTGAAGAGACCAGGTTTTTTCTGCGTGGTATGGCCGTTGACGGTTTAATACGAAACTGAATTGAATACACTCAAGGAATGATTTTCCAACATTGAAACCTACACAAGGACGATTAATTTCTATAATTAAGGATATTGGACTGGTAACCATCGTGTTCGTTGAGCCACTATTTTTCTATGAAATAGAAATTCAAGTATTTAATACGAAACTGAATTGAATACACTCAAGGAATGATTTTCCAACATTGAAACCTACACAAGGACGATTAATTTCTATAATTAAGGATATTGGACTGGTAACCATCGTGTTCGTTGAGCCACTATTTTTCTATGAAATAGAAATTCAAGTATTTAATACGAAACTGAATTGAATACACTCAAGGAATGATTTTCCAACATTGAAACCTACACAAGGACGATTAATTTCTATAATTAAGGATATTGGACTGGTAACCATCGTGTTCGTTGAGCCACTATTTTTCTATGAAATAGAAATTCAAGTATTTAATACGAAACTGAATTGAATACACTCAAGGAATGATTTTCCAACATTGAAACCTACACAAGGACGATTAATTTCTATAATTAAGGATATTGGACTGGTAACCATCGTGTTCGTTGAGCCACTATTTTTCTATGAAATAGAAATTCACATTCACACGTAAAGTCACTGCTGGTAATAAAAACACTCTACACTTCCCTGGTGGTGTTTAAAAAATAGCTCTCAGTGTGTACGAGATGAATTTCCAATATTAAACCTACAGGATGGCGTTTAATAAAGTATCAAAATTCACCACGAGATGGTTTTAACTAAAACTTTGATTCATTTTCGAAACTCTTGCTGGTTATAAAACGTTTGTTGATGCCAACAGCATCCCGTATTCCCAAGCGGTCACCCTTCTAGGTACTAACGGGACCCGACGCAGCTTAACTTCTGGGAGCTGACGAGACCAGGTTTTTTCTGCGTGGTATGGCCGTTGACGTTTTAATACGAAACTGAATTGAATACACTCAAGGAATGATTTTCCAACATTGAAACCTACACAAGGACGATTAATTTCTATAATTAAGGATATTGGACTGGTAACCATCGTGTTCGTTGAGCCACTATTTTTCTATGAAATAGAAATTCAAGTATTTAATACGAAACTGAATTGAATACACTCAAGGAATGATTTTCCAACATTGAAACCTACACAAGGACGATTAATTTCTATAATTAAGGATATTGGACTGGTAACCATCGTGTTCGTTGAGCCACTATTTTTCTATGAAATAGAAATTCAAGAAATTTAATACGAAACTGAATTGAATACACTCAAGGAATGATTTTCCAACATTGAAACCTACACAAGGACGATTAATTTCTATAATTAAGGATATTGGACTGGTAACCATCGTGTTCGTTGAGCCACTATTTTTCTATGAAATAGAAATTCACATTCATCAGTAAAGTCACTGCTGGTAATGAAACACTCTACACTTCCCTTGTTGGTGTTTAAAAATTAGCTATCAGTGTGTACGAGATGAATTATCAAAATTCAACCCCTAGATGGCGTTTAATAAAGTATCAAAATTCACCACGAGATGGTTTTAACTAAAACTTTGATTCATTTTCGAAACTCTTGCTGGTTATAAAACGTTTGATGCCAACAGCATCCCGTATTCCCAAGCGGTCACCCTTCTAGGTACTAACGGGACCCGACGCAGCTTAACTTCTGGGAGCTGACGAGACCAGGTTTTTTCTGCGTGGTATGGCCGTTGACGTTTTAATACGAAACTGAATTGAATACACTCAAGGAATGATTTTCCAACATTGAAACCTACACAAGGACGATTAATTTCTATAATTAAGGATATTGGACTGGTAACCATCGTGTTCGTTGAGCCACTATTTTTCTATGAAATAGAAATTCAAGTATTTAATACGAAACTGAATTGAATACACTCAAGGAATGATTTTCCAACATTGAAACCTACACAAGGACGATTAATTTCTATAATTAAGGATATTGGACTGGTAACCATCGTGTTCATTGAGCCACTATTTTTCTATGAAATAGAAATTCACATTCATCGGTAAAGTCACTGCTGGTAATGAAACACTCTACACTTCCCTTGTTGGTGTTTAAAAAATAGCTATCAGTGTGTACGAGATGAATTATCAAAATTCAACCCTAGATGGCGTTTAATAAAGTATCAAAATTCACCACGAGATGGTTTTTAACTAAAACTTTGATTCATTTTCGAAACTCTTGCTGGTTATAAAACGTTTGATGCCAACAGCATCCCGTATTCCCAAGCGGTCACCCTTCTAGGTACTAACGGGACCCGACGCAGCTTAACTTCTGGGAGCTGACGAGACCAGGTTTTTTCTGCGTGGTATGGCCGTTGACGGTTTAATACAATATGAAACTGAATTGAATACACTCAAGGAATGATTTTCCAACATTGAAACCTACACAAGGACGATTAATTTCTATAATTAAGGATATTGGACTGGTAACCATCGTGTTCGTTGAGCCACTATTTTTCTATGAAATAGAAATTCAAGTATTTAATACGAAACTGAATTGAATACACTCAAGGAATGATTTTCCAACATTGAAACCTACACAAGGACGATTAATTTCTATAATTAAGGATATTGGACTGGTAACCATCGTGTTCGTTGAGCCACTATTTTTCTATGAAATAGAAATTCAAGTATTTAATACGAAACTGAATTGAATACACTCAAGGAATGATTTTCCAACATTGAAACCTACACAAGGACGATTAATTTCTATAATTAATTTCGAGATGAAATATAATTAAAGTCAAATACCCTAGTGGATGGAACCGTTTAATAAAGTATCAAAATTCACCACGAGATGGTTTTAACTAAAACTTTGATTCATTTTCGAAACTCTTGCTGGTTATAAAAACTATTAATGATTCAACACATCCCATGAAATATACCCATAACGGGACCCGACGCAGCTTAACTTCTGGGAGCTGAAAGTAGGTTTAATATCTGCGTGGTAACCGTGACGTTTAACGAAACTGAATTGAATACACTCAAGGAATGATTTTCCAACATTGAAACCTACACAAGGACGATTAATTTCTATAATTAAGGATATTGGACTGGTAACCATCGTGTTCGTTGAGCCACTATTTTTCTATGAAATAGAAATTCAAGTATTTAATACGAAACTGAATTGAATACACTCAAGGAATGATTTTCCAACATTGAAACCTACACAAGGACGATTAATTTCTATAATTAAGGATATTGGACTGGTAACCATCGTGTTCGTTGAGCCACTATTTTTCTATGAAATAGAAATTCAAGTATTTAATACGAAACTGAATTGAATACACTCAAGGAATGATTTTCCAACATTGGAAACCTACACAAGGACGATTAATTTCTATAATTAATTTCAAATTAAGGATATTGATTAATAGACTGAAGATAACCATCGTACGAAAATTTCTATTGGTTGAGCCACTATTTTTCTATGAAATAGAAATTCAAGATTTAATACGAAACTGAGTTGAATACACTCAAGGAATGATTTTCCAACATTGAAACCTACACAAGGACGATTAATTTCTATAATTAAGGATATTGGACTGGTAACCAACGTGTTGGTTGAGCCACTATTTTTCTATTGAAATAGAAATTCAAATTATTTAATACGAAACTGAATTGAATACACTCAAGGAATGATTTTCCAACATTGAAACCTACACAAGGACGATTAATTTCTATAATTAAGGATATTGGACTGGTAACCATCGTGTTCGTTGAGCCACTATTTTTCTATGAAATAGAAATTCAAGTATTTAATACGAAACTGAATTGAATACACTCAAGGAATGATTTTCCAACATTGAAACCTACACAAGGACGATTAATTTCTATAATTAAGGATATTGGACTGGTAACCATCGTGTTCGTTGAGCCACTATTTTTCTATGAAATAGAAATTCAAGTATTTAATACGAAACTGAATTGAATACACTCAAGGAATGATTTTCCAACATTGAAACCTACACAAAGGACGATTAATTTCTATAATTAAGGATATTGGACTGGTAACCATCGTGTTCGTTGAGCCACTATTTTTCTATGAAATAGAAATTCACATTCATCGGTAAAGTCACTGCTGGTAATGAAACACTCTACACTTCCCTTGTTGGTGTTTAAAAAATAGCTATCAGTGTGTACGAGATGAATTATCAAAATTCAACCCTAGATGGCGTTTAATAAAGTATCAAAATTCACCACGAGATGGTTTTAACTAAAACTTTGATTCATTTTCGAAACTCTTGCTGGTTATAAAAGGTTTGATGCCAACAGCATCCCGTATTCCCAAGCGGTCACCCTTCTAGGTACTAACGGGACCCGACGCAGCTTAACTTCTGGGAGCTGACGAGACTAGGTTTTTCTGCGTGGTATGGCGTGTTTAATACGAAACTGAATTGAATACACTCAAGGAATGATTTTCCAACATTGAAACCTACACAAGGACGATTAATTTCTATAATTAAGGATATTGGACTGGTAACCATCGTGTTCGTTGAGCCACTATTTTTCTATGAAATAGAAATTCAAGTATTTAATACGAAACTGAATTGAATACACTCAAGGAATGATTTTCCAACATTGAAACCTACACAAGGACGATTAATTTCTATAATTAAGGATATTGGACTGGTAACCATCGTGTTCGTTGAGCCACTATTTTTCTATGAAATAGAATTTAATACAATATTCAAATAAACACTTAATTTCAAGAATTTAATACGTTTTGAAACTGAATTGAATACACTCAAGGAATGATTTTCCAACATTGAAACCTACACAAGGACGATTAATTTCTATAATTAAGGATATTGGACTGGTAACCATCGTGTTGGTTGAGCCACTATTTTTCTATGAAATAGAAATTCAAGTATTTAATACGAAACTGAATTGAATACACTCAAGGAATGATTTTCCAACATTGAAACCTACACAAGGACGATTAATTTCTATAATTAAGGATATTGGACTGGTAACCATCGTGTTCGTTGAGCCACTATTTTTCTATGAAATAGAAATTCAAGTATTTAATACGAAACTGAATTGAATACACTCAAGGAATGATTTTCCAACATTGAAACCTACACAAGGACGATTAATTTCTATAATTAAGGATATTGGACTGGTAACCATCGTGTTCGTTGAGCCACTATTTTTCTATGAAATAGAAATTCAAGTATTTAATACGAAACTGAATTGAATACACTCAAGGAATGATTTTCCAACATTGAAACCTACACAAGGACGATTAATTTCTATAATTAAGGATATTGGACTGGTAACCATCGTGTTCGTTGAGCCACTATTTTTCTATGAAATAGAAATTCTCATTTAATAAAACTGAATTAGATACCAAGAAAATGCTTTTCCAACATTGAACCTACACAAGGACGATTAATTTCTATAATTAAGGATATTGGACTGTAACCACTTGTTGAGCCACTATTTTTCTGTAAAATACAGAAAGTATTTAATACGAAACTGAATTGAATACACTCAAGGAATGATTTTCCAACATTGAAACCTACACAAGGACGATTAATTTCTATAATTAAGGATATTGGACTGGTAACCATCGTGTTCGTTGCTCAAAAAACCTAAAAACAAAATTCGTTTAACTAAAAGCCACTATTTTCCAACACATCTATGAAATAGAAATTCTAGGGCAAGTATTTAATGTGACGTTTAATACGAAACTGAATTGAATACACTCAAGGAATGATTTTCCAACATTGAAACCTACACAAGGACGATTAATTTCTATAATTAAGGATATTGGACTGGTAACCATCGTGTTCGTTGAGCCACTATTTTTTCTATGAAATAGAAATTCAAGTATTTAATACGAAACTGAATTGAATACACTCAAGGAATGATTTTCCAACATTGAAACCTACACAAGGACGATTAATTTCTATAATTAAGGATATTGGACTGGTAACCATCGTGTTCGTTGAGCCACTATTTTTCTATGAAATAGAAATTCAAAATTTAATAGAAACTAATTGAATACCAAAATTTCAAAAAAAACAAAATAATTTCTATAATAAATAAAACATTTCATTAATATTTCAGAAATTCACATTCATCGGTAAAGTCACTGCTGGTAATGAAACACTCTACACTTCCCTTGTTGGTGTTTAAAAAATAGCTATCAGTGTGTACGAGATGAATTATCAAAATTCAACCCTAGATGGCGTTTAATAAAGTATCAAAATTCACCACGAGATGGTTTTAACTAAAACTTTGATTCATTTTCGAAACTCTTGCTGGTTATAAAACGTTTGATGCCAACAGCATCCCGTATTCCCAAGCGGTCACCCTTCTAGGTACTAACGGGACCCGACGCAGCTTAACTTCTGGGAGCTGACGAGACCAGGTTTTTATCTGCGTGGTATGGCCGTTGACCGTTTTAATACGAAACTGAATTGAATACACTCAAGGAATGATTTTCCAACATTGAAACCTACACAAGGACGATTAATTTCTATAATTAAGGATATTGGACTGGTAACCATCGTGTTCGTTGAGCCACTACTTTTCTATTAAAAAATCAAGAAATAAAAAAAATTTAATACGAAACTGAATTGAATACACTCAAGGAATGATTTTCCAACATTGAAACCTACACAAGGACGATTAATTTCTATAATTAAGGATATTGGACTGGTAACCATCGTGTTCGTTGAGCCACTATTTTTCTATGAAAATAGAAATTCAAGTATTTAATACGAAACTGAATTGAATACACTCAAGGAATGATTTTCCAACATTGAAACCTACACAAGGACGATTAATTTCTATAATTAAGGATATTGGACTGGTAACCATCGTGTTCGTTGAGCCACTATTTTTCTATGAAATAGAAATTCAAGTATTTAATACGAAACTGAATTGAATACACTCAAGGAATGATTTTCCAACATTGAAACCTACACAAGGACGATTAATTTCTATAATTAAGGATATTGGACTGGTAACAAACATCGTGTTCGTTGAGCCCACTATTATCATGAAAGAAATTTTCAAGTATTTAATACGAAACTGAATTGAATACACTCAAGGAATGATTTTCCAACATTGAAACCTACACAAGGACGATTAATTTCTATAATTAAGGATATTGACGGTAACCATCGTGTTCTTTTTTTTTTTTAATTTTTTTTTTTTAAATTTATTAAAAATTTAATAAATACACAGGACATTAATTTCTATAATTAAGGATATTGGACTTAACCATCGTGTTCGTTGAGCCACTATAAATCACATTCATCAGTAAAGTCACTGCTGGTAATGAAACACTCTACACTTCCCTTGTTGGTGTTTAAAAAATAGCTATCAGTGTGTACGAGATGAATTATCAAAATTCACCACCTAGATGGCGTTTAATAAAGTATCAAAATTCACCACGAGATGGTTTTAACTAAAACTTTGATTCATTTTCGAAACTCTTGCTGGTTATAAAGCGTTTGATGCCAACAGCATCCCGTATTCCCAAGCGGTCACCCTTCTAGGTACTAACGGGACCCGACGCAGCTTAACTTCTGGGAGCTGACGAGACCAGGTTTTATTTTTCTGCGTGGTATGGCCGTTGACGGTTTAATACGAAACTGAATTGAATACACTCAAGGAATGATTTTCCAACATTGAAACCTACACAAGGACGATTAATTTCTATAATTAAGGATATTGGACTGGTAACCATCGTGTTCGTTGAGCCACTATTTTTCTATGAAATAGAAATTCAAGTATTTAATACGAAACTGAATTGAATACGCTCAAGGAATGATTTTCCAACATTGAAACCTACACAAGGACGATTAATTTCTATAATTAAGGATATTGGACTGGTAACCATCGTGTTCGTTGAGCCACTATTTTTCTATGAAATAGAAATTCAAATATCATCGTAAATCACAATGAAACCCTTGGGTGTTTAAAAATTGAATACACTCAAGGAATGATTTTTTAACTATTTAATGTTCAAATTAAACCTACACAAGGACGAATAAACTTAATTAATTTCATTAATTATAATATAATTAAGGATATTGGCCAACATGAAACCTACACAAGGACGATTAATTTCTATAATTAAGGATATTGGACTGGTAACCATCGTGTTCGTTGAGCCACTATTTTTCTATGAAATAGAAATTCAAGTATTTAATACGAAACTGAATTGAATACACTCAAGGAATGATTTTCCAACATTGGAAACCTACACAAGGACGATTAATTTCTATAATTAAGGATATTGGACTGGTAACCATCGTGTTCGTTGAGCCACTATTTTTCTATGAAATAGAAATTCAAGTATTTAATACGAAACTGAATTGAATACACTCAAGGAATGATTTTCCAACATTGAAACCTACACAAGGACGATTAATTTCTATAATTAAGGATATTGGACTGGTAACCATCGTGTTCGTTGAGCCACTATTTTTCTATGAAATAGAAATTCAAGTATTTAATACGAAACTGAATTGAATACACTCAAGGAATGATTTTCCAACATTGAAACCTACACAAGGACGATTAATTTCTATAATTAAGGATATTGGACTGGTAACCATCGTGTTCGTTGAGCCACTATTTTTCTATGAAATAGAAATTCAAGTATTTAATACGAAACTGAATTGAATACCTCACTCAAGGAATGATTTTCCAACATTGAAACCTACACAAGGACGATTAATTTCTATAATTAAGGATATTGGACTGGTAACCATCGTGTTCGTTGAGCCACTATTTTTCTATGAAATAGAAATTCAAGATTTAATACGAAACTGAATTGAATACACTCAAGGAATGATTTTCCAACATTGAAACCTACACAAGGACGATTAATTTCTATAATTAAGGATATTGGACTGGTAACCATCGTGTTCGTTGAGCCACTATTTTTCTATGAAATAGAAATTCACATTCATCGGTAAAGTCACTGCTGGTAATGAAACACTCTACACTTCCCTTGTTGGTGTTTAAAAATAGCTATTCAGTGTGTACGAGATGAAATATCAAAATTCACCCCTAGATGGCGTTTAATAAAGTATCAAAATTCACCACGAGATGGTTTATAACTAAAACTTTGATTCATTTTCGAAACTCTTTCTGGTTATAAAAGGTTTGATGCCAACAGCATCCCGTATTCCCAATGCGCCCGACGCAGCTTAACTTCACGGGAGCTGAAGGGACTCAGGTTTTATCTGGACGTAGTATGGCCGTTGACGGTTTAATACGAAACTGAATTGAATACACTCAAGGAATGATTTTCCAACATTGAAACCTACACAAGGACGATTAATTTCTATAATTAAGGATATTGGACTGGTAACCATCGTGTTCGTTGAGCCACTATTTTTCTATGAAATAGAAATTCAAGTATTTAATACGAAACTGAATTGAATACACTCAAGGAATGATTTTCCAACATTGAAACCTACACAAGGACGATTAATTTCTATAATTAAGGATATTGGACTGGTAACCATCGTGTTCGTTGAGCCACTATTTTTCTATGAAATAGAAATTCAAGTATTTAATACGAAACTGAATTGAATACACTCAAGGAATGATTTTCCAACATTGAAACCTACACAAGGACGATTAATTTCTATAATTAAGGATATTGGACTGGTAACCATCGTGTTCGTTGAGCCACTATTTTTCTATGAAATATAAAATTCAAGTATTTAATACGAAACTGAATTGAATACACTCAAGGAATGATTTTCCAACATTGAAACCTACACAAGGACGATTAATTTCTATAATTAAGGATATTGGACTGGTAACCATCGTGTTCGTTGAGCCACTATTTTTCTATGAAATAGAAATTCAAGTATTTAATACGAAACTGAATTGAATACACTCAAGGAATGATTTTCCAACATTGAAACCTACACAAGGACGATTAATTTCTATAATTAAGGATATTGGACTGGTAACCATCGTGTTCGTTGAGCCACTATTTTTCTATGAAATAGAAATTCACATTCATCGGTAAAGTCACTGCTGGTAATGAAACACTCTACACTTCCCTTGTTGGTGTTTAAAAAATAGCTATCAGTGTGTACGAGATGAATTATCAAAATTCAACCCCTAGATGGCGTTTAATAAAGTATCAAAATTCACCACGAGATGGTTTTAACTAAAACTTTGATTCATTTTCGAAACTCTTGCTGGTTATAAAGCGTTTGATGCCAACAGCATCCCGTATTCCCAAGCGGTCACCCTTCTAGGTACTAACGGGACCCGACGCAGCTTAACTTCTGGGAGCTGACGAGACCAGGTTTTATCTGCGTGGTATGGCCGTTGACGTTTTAATACGAAACTGAATTGAATACACTCAAGGAATGATTTTCCAACATTGAAACCTACACAAGGACGATTAATTTCTATAATTAAGGATATTGGACTGGTAACCATCGTGTTCGTTGAGCCACTATTTTTCTATGAAATAGAAATTCAAAAGTATTTAATACGAAACTGAATTGAATACACTCAAGGAATGATTTTCCAACATTGAAACCTACACAAGGACGATTAATTTCTATAATTAAGGATATTGGACTGGTAACCATCGTGTTCGTTGAGCCACTATTTTTCTATGAAATAGAAATTCAAGTATTTAATACGAAACTGAATTGAATACACTCAAGGAATGATTTTCCAACATTGAAACCTACACAAGGACGATTAATTTCTATAATTAAGGATATTGGACTGGTAACCATCGTGTTCGTTGAGCCACTATTTTTCTATGAAATAGAAATTTCAAAGTATTTAATACGAAACTGAAATTGAATACACTCAAGGAATGATTTTCCAACATTGAAACCTACACAAGGACGATTAATTTCTATAATTAAGGATATTGGACTGGTAACCATCGTGTTGGTTAAGCCACCATTTTTCTGAAATAGAAATTCAAGTATTTAATACGAAAATACACTCAAGGAATGATTTTCCAACATTGAAACCTACACAAGAATTAATTTCTATAATTAAGGATATTGGACTGGTAACCATCGTGTTCGTTGAGCCACTATTTTTTCTATGAAATAGAAATTCAAAGTATTTAATGATAATAATACACCACGGAACTGATTTTCCAACATTGAAACCTACAAAGACGATTAATTTCTATAATTAAGGATATTGACTGGTAACCATCGTGTTGATTAACCCTATTTTTCTATAAAATTCAAGGATTTAAAAAACTAATTGAATACACTCAAGGAATGATTTTCCAACATTGAAACCTACACAAGGACGATTAATTTCTATAATTAAGGATATTGGACTGGTAACCATCGTGTTCGTTGAGCCACTATTTTTCTATGAAATAGAAATTCAAGTATATTAATACGAAACTGAATTGAATACAAACTCAAGAGAATGATTTTCCAACATTGAAACCTACACTTTAAAAATACAGTGTGTACGAGATGAATTAAAATTCTAGAGGCGTTTAATAAAGTATCAAAATTAACCACGGATGGTTTTAACTAAAACTTTGGAAACCCTGGTTATAAAGGGTTTGACTGGCAACCATCCGTGACATTGGTTGAGCCACTATTTTTCTATGAAATACTAAATTCACAAGGACGATTAATTTCTATAATTAAGGATATTGGACTGGTAACCATCGTGTTCGTTGAGCCACTATTTTTCTATGAAATACGAAATTCAAGTATTTAATACGAAACAATTGAATACACTCAAGGAATGATTTTCCAACATTGAAACCTACACAAGGACGATTAATTTCTATAATTAAGGATATTGGACTGGTAACCATCGTGTTCGTTGAGCCACTATTTTTCTATGAAATAGAAATAATCCAAGTATTTAATACAAAAACTGAAAACACTCAAGGAATGATTTTCCAACATTGAAACCTACACAAGGACGATTAATTTCTATAATTAAGGATGTTGGATGGTAACCATCGTGTTGGTTGAGCCACTATTTTTCTATGAAATATAAATTCAAGTATTTAATACGAAACTGAATTGAATACACTCAAGGAATGATTTTCCAACATTGAAACCTACACAAGGACGATTAATTTCTATAATTAAGGATATTGGACTGGTAACCATCGTGTTCGTTGAGCCACTATTTTTCTATGAAATAGAAATTCAAGTATTTAATACGAAACTGAATTGAATACACTCAAGGAATGATTTTCCAACATTGAAACCTACACAAGGACGATTAATTTCTATAATTAAGGATATTGGACTGGTAACCATCGTGTTCGTTGAGCCACTATTTTTCTATGAAATAGAAATTCAAGTATTTAATACGAAACTGAATTGAATACACTCAAGGAATGATTTTCCAACATTGAAACCTACACAAGGACGATTAATTTCTATAATTAAGGATATTGGACTGGTAACCATCGTGTTCGTTGAGCCACTATTTTTCTATGAAATAGAAATTCACATTCATCGGTAAAGTCACTGCTGGTAATGAAACACTCTACACTTCCCTTGTTGGTGTTTAAAAAATAGCTATCAGTGTGTACGAGATGAATTATCAAAATTCACCCCTAGATGGCGTTTAATAAAGTATCAAAATTCACCACGAGATGGTTTTAACTAAAACTTTGATTCATTTTCGAAACTCTTGCTGGTTTATAAAACGTTTTGAATGCCAACAGCATCCGAATGATTTTCCAAGCGGTCACCCTTGAAGGTACCTACACAAGGACCCGACTTAACTTCTATAATTAAGATTGGGCTAGTGAATAATTTCGTTGAACTATTTTTCATGCGATATGAAATTGACAGTATTAATAATACGAAACTGAATTGAATACACTCAAGGAATGATTTTCCAACATTGAAACCTACACAAGGACGATTAATTTCTATAATTAAGGATATTGGACTGGTAACCATCGTGTTCGTTGAGCCACTATTTTTCTATGAAATAGAAATTCAAGTATTTAATACGAAACTGAATTGAATACACTCAAGGAATGATTTTCCAACATTGAAACCTCCACAAGGACGATTAATTTCTATAATTAAGGATATTGGACTGGATAACCATCGTGTTCGTTGAGCCACTATTTTTCTATGAAATAGAAATTCAAGTATTTAATACGAAACTGAATTGAATACACTCAAGGAATGATTTATCCAACATTGAAACCTACACAAGGACGATTAATTTCTATAATTAAGGATATTGGACTGGTAACCATCGTGTTCGTTGAGCCACTCTATTTTCTATGAAATAGAAATTCAAAGATATTTAATACGAAACTGAATTGAATACACTCAAGGAATGATTTTCCAACATTGAAACCTACACAAGGACGATTAATTTCTATAATTAAGGATATTGGACTGGTAACCATCGTGTTCGTTGAGCCACTATTTTCTCTATGAAATAGAAATTCAAGTATTTAATACGAAACTGAATTGAATACACTCAAGGAATGATTTTCCAACATTGAAACCTACACAAGGACGATTAATTTCTATAATTAAGGATATTGGACTGGTAACCATCGTGTTCGTTGAGCCACTATTTTTCTATGAAATAGAAATTCAAAGTATTTAATACGAAACTGAATTGAATACACTCAAGGAATGATTTTCCAACATTGAAACCTACACAAGGACGATTAATTTCTATAATTAAGGATATTGGACTGGTAACCATCGTGTTCGTTGAGCCACTATTTTTCTATGAAATAGAAATTCAAATATTTAAAATACGAAACTGAATTGAATACACTCAAGGAATGATTTTCCAACATTGAAACCTACACAAGGACGATTAATTTCTATAATAAGGATATTGGACACGTGTTTTGAACTATATTTTCTATGAAATAGAAATCAAGTATTTAATACGAAACTGAATTGAATACACTCAAGGAATGATTTTCCAACATTGAAACCTACACAAGGACGATTAATTTCTATAATTAAGGATATTGGACTGGTAACCATCGTGTTCGTTGAGCCACTATTTTTCTATGAAATAGAAATTCACATTCATCAGTAAAGTCACTGCTGGTAATGAAACACTCTACACTTCCCTTGTTGGTGTTTAAAAAATAGCTATCAGTGTGTACGAGATGAATTATCAAAATTCAACCCTAGATGGCGTTTAATAAAGTATCAAAATTCACCACGAGATGGTTTTAACTAAAACTTTGATTCATTTTCGAAACTCTTGCTGGTTATAAAAGGTTTGATGCCAACAGCATCCCGTATTCCCAAGCGGTCACCCTTCTAGGTACTAACGGGACCCGACGCGGACTTAACTTCTGGGAGCTGACGAGACCAAGGTTTTTTTCTGCTGCGTGGTATGGCCGTTGACGGTTTAATACGAAACTGAATTGAATACACTCAAGGAATGATTTTCCAACATTGAAACCTACACAAGGACGATTAATTTCTATAATTAAGGATATTGGACTGGTAACCATCGTGTTCGTTGAGCCACTATTTTTCTATGAAATAGAAATTCAAAGTATTTAATACGAAACTGAATTGAATACACTCAAGGAATGATTTTCCAACATTGAAACCTACACAAGGACGATTAATTTCTATAATTAAGGATATTGGACTGGTAACCATCGTGTTCGTTGAGCCACTATTTTTTTTATGAAATAGAAATTCAAAATTTAATACGAAACTGAATTGAATACACTCAAGGAATGATTTTCCAACATTTAAACCTACACAAGGACGATTAATTTCTATAATTAAAGGATATTGGACTGGTAACCATCGTGTTCGTTGAGCCACTATATTTTCTATGAAATAGAAATTCAAGTATTTAATACGAAACTGAATTGAATACACTCAAGGAATGATTTTCCAACATTGAAACCTACACAAGGACGATTAATTTCTATAATTAAGGATATTGGACTGGTAACCATCGTGTTCGTTGAGCCACTATTTTTCTATGAAATAGAAATTCACATTCATCGGTAATAGTCACTGCATGGTAATGAAACACTCTACACTTCCCTTGTTGGTGTTTAAAAAATAGCTATCAGTGTGTACGAGATGAATTATCAAAATTCAACCCTAGATGGCGTTTAATAAAGTATCAAAATTCACCACGAGATGGTTTTAACTAAAACTTTGATTCATTTTCGAAACTCTTGCTGGTTATAAAACGTTTGATGCCAACAGCATCCCGTATTCCCAAGCGGTCACCCTTCTAGGTACTAACGGGACCCGACGCAGCTTAACTTCTGGGAGCTGACGAGACCAGGTTTTTTCTGCGTGGTATGGCCGTTGACGGTTTAATACGAAACTGAATTGAATACACTCAAGGAATGATTTTCCAACATTGAAACCTACACAAGGACGATTAATTTCTATAATTAAGGATATTGGACTGGTAACCATCGTGTTCGTTGAGCCACTATTTTTCTATGAAATAGAAATTCAAGTATTTAATACGAAACTGAATTGAATACGCTCAAGGAATGATTTTCCAACATTGAAACCTACACAAGGACGATTAATTTCTATAATTAAGGATATTGGACTGGTAACCATCGTGTTCGTTGAGCCACTATTTTTCTATGAAATAGAAATTCAAGTATTTAATACGAAACTGAATTGAATACACTCAAGGAATGATTTTCCAACATTGAAACCTACACAAGGACGATTAATTTCTATAATTAAGGATATTGGACTGGTAACCATCGTGTTCGTTGAGCCACTATTTTTCTATGAAATATAAATTCAAGTATTTAATACGAAACTGAATTGAATACACTCAAGGAATGATTTTCCAACATTGAAACCTACACAAGGACGATTAATTTCTATAATTAAGGATATTGGACTGGTAACCATCGTGTTCGTTGAGCCACTATTTTTCTATGAAATAGAAATTCAAGTATTTAATACGAAACTGAATTGAATACACTCAAGGAATGATTTTCCAACATTGAAACCTACACAAGGACGATTAATTTCTATAATTAAGGATATTGGACTGGTAACCATCGTGTTCGTTGAGCCACTATTTTTCTATGAAATATAAATTCAAGTATTTAATACGAAACTGAATTGAATACACTCAAGGAATGATTTTCCAACATTGGAAACCTACACAAGGACGATTAATTTCTATAATTAAGGATATTGGACTGGTAACCATCGTGTTCGTTGAGCCACTATTTTTCTATGAAATAGAAATTCAAGTATTTAATACGAAACTGAATTGAATACACTCAAGGAATGATTTTCCAACATTGAAACCTACACAAGGACGATTAATTTCTATAATTAAGGATATTGGACTGGTAACCATCGTGTTCGTTGAGCCACTATTTTTCTATGAAATAGAAATTCAAGTATTTAATACGAAACTGAATTGAATACACTCAAGGAATGATTTTCCAACATTGAAACCTACACAAGGACGATTAATTTCTATAATTAAGGATATTGGACTGGTAACCATCGTGTTCGTTGAGCCACTATTTTTCTATGAAATAGAAATTCAAGTATTTAATACGAAACTGAATTGAATACACTCAAGGAATGATTTTCCAACATTGAAACCTACACAAGGACGATTAATTTCTATAATTAAATTAAGGATATTGGACTGGTAACCATCGTGTTCTGTTGAGCCACTATTTTTCTATGAAATAGAAATTCACATTCATCCGTTAAAGCACTGCTGGTAATGAAACCACTCTACACTTCCCTTGTTGGTGTTTAAAAAATAGCTATCAGTGTGTACGAGATGAAATATCAAAAATTCAACCCCTAGATGGCGTTTAATAAAGTATCAAAATTCACCACGAGATGGTTTTAAACTAAAACTTTGATTCAATTTCGAAACTCTTGCTGGTTATAAAGGTTTGATGCCAACAGCATCCCGTATTCCCAAGCGGTCACCCTTCTAGGTTCTAACGGGACCCGACGCAGCTTAACTTCTGGGAGCTGACGAGACCAGGTTTTTCTGCGTGGTATGGCCGTTGACGGTTTAATACGAAACTGAATTGAATACACTCAAGGAATGATTTTCCAACATTGAAACCTACACAAGGACGATTAATTTCTATAATTAAGGATATTGGACTGGTAACCATCGTGTTCGTTGAGCCACTATTTTTCTATGAAATAGAAATTCAAGTATTTAATACGAAACTGAATTGAATACACTCAAGGAATGATTTTCCAACATTGAAACCTACACAAGGACGATTAATTTCTATAATTAAGGATATTGGACTGGTAACCATCGTGTTCGTTCGAGCCACCACTATTTTCTATGAAATAGAAATTCAAAGTATTTAATACGAAACTGAATTGAATACACTCAAGGAATGATTTTCCAACATTGAAACCTACACAAGGACGATTAATTTCTATAATTAAGGATATTGGACTGGTAACCATCGTGTTGGTTGAGCCACTACTTTTTTTTCTATGAAATAGAAATTCAAGTAATATTTAATACGAAACTGAATTGAATACACTCAAGGAATGATTTTCCAACATTGAAACCTACACAAGGACGATTAATTTCTATAATTAAGGATATTGGACTGGTAACCATCGTGTTCGTTGAGCCACTATTTTTCTATGAAATATAAATTCAAGTATTTAATACGAAACTGAATTGAATACACTCAAGGAATGATTTTCCAACATTGAAACCTACACAAGGACGATTAATTTCTATAATTAAGGATATTGGACTGGTAACCATCGTGTTCGTTGAGCCACTATTTTCTCTATGAAATATAAATTCAAGTATTTAATACGAAACTGAATTGAATACACTCAAGGAATGATTTTCCAACATTGGAAACCTACACAAGGACGATTAATTTCTATAATTAAGGATATTGGACTGGTAACCATCGTGTTGGTTGAGCCACTATTTTTCTATGAAATATAAATTCAAGTATTTAATACGAAACTGAATTGAATACACTCAAGGAATGATTTTCCAACATTGTGAAACCTACACAAGGACGATTAATTTCTATAATTAAGGATATTGGACTGGTAACCATAACGTGTTCGTTGAGCCACTATTTTTCTATGAAATAGAAATTCAAGTATTTAATACGAAACTGAATTGAATACACTCAAGGAATGATTTTCCAACATTGGGAAACCTACACAAGGACGATTAATTTCTATAATTAAGGATATTGGGCTGAGTAACCATCGTGTTCGGTTGAGCCACTATTTTTCTATGAAATAGAAATTCAAGTATTTAATACGAAACTGAATTGAATACACTCAAGGAATGATTTTCCAACATTGAAACCTACACAAGGACGATTAATTTCTATAATTAAGGATATTGGACTGGTAACCATCGTGTTCGTTGAGCCACTATTTTTCTATGAAATAGAAATTCAAGTATTTAATACGAAACTGAATTGAATACACTCAAGGAATGATTTTCCAACATTGAAACCTACACAAGGACGATTAATTTCTATAATTAAGGATATTGGACTGGTAACCATCGTGTTCGTTGAGCCACTATTTTTCTATGAAATAGAAATTCACATTCATCGAGTAAAGTCACTGCTGGTAATGAAACACTCTACACTTCCCTTGTTGGTGTTTAAAAAAAGGCTATCAGTGTGTACGAGATGAAATATCAAAATTCAACCCCCTAGATGGCGTTTAATAAAGTATCAAAATTCACCACGAGATGGTTTTAACTAAAACTTTGATTCATTTTCGAAACTCTTGCTGGTTATAAAGCGTTTGATGCCAACAGCACATCC
>NW_025533341.1:0-42165 GCF_020631705.1 Daphnia magna | reverse complement strand
ATAGTTATTAATTTAATTGTTGACAAAACGCGATGGTTACCAGTCCAACTTCAGTAATTATTTAAACTAATAAACCTAGTGTAGGTATTATTGTAGGAAAATCATTATTGGAGTGTATTCGATCCAGTCGTGCATTACGCTGTCAACGGCCATACCACGCAGAAAAAACCCGGTCTCGTCAGCTCCCGGCCGTTAAGCTGCGTCGGGTCCCGTTAGTACTTAGGAGGGTGACCACTTGGGAATACGGGATGCTGTTGGCATCAAAACCTTTATCATACCCGCGGTGGGCAATTGTATCAAAGTGTTAGTTACTGCCATTTGGTGATGTGTTTTGATGTTTCAGTTAGCGCTACCTAGTGGTGAGTATCGATATTTTATCTCGCATTCCTTATGGAGGTGTTATTGGAAACATGAATAACATAACTAGGATTTGTTTTCTTATTAGCAATGACTTTACAAACAAATGCGAAAATAATTTAGTTATTAATTTAATTGTTGACAAAACGCGATGGTTACCAGTCCAACTTCAGTAATTATTTAAATTAATAAACCTAGTGTAGGTATTATTGTAGGAAAATCATTATTAGAGTGTATTCGATTCAGTCGTGCATTACGCTGTCAACGGCCATACCACGTAGAAAAAACCCGGTCTCGTCAGCTCCCGGCCGTTAAGCTGCGTCGGGTCCCGTTAGTACTTAGGAGGGTGACCACTTGGGAATACGGGATGCTGTTGGCATCAAACCTCTTATATTACCTGCGGTGGGCAATTGTATCAAAGTGTTAGTTACTGCCATTTGGGTGATGTGTTTTGATGTTTCAGTTAGCGCTACCTAGTGGTGAGTATCGATATTTTATCTCGCATTTCCTTATGGAGGTGTTATTGGAACACATGAATAACATAACTAGGATTTGTTTTCTTATTAGCAATGACTTTACAAACAAATGCGAAAATAATTTAGTTATTAATTTAATTGTTGACAAAACGCGATGGTTACCAGTCCAACTTCAGTAATTATTTAAACTAATAAACCTAGTGTAGGTATTATTGTAGGAAAATCATTATTGGAGTGTATTCGATCCAGTCGTGCATTACGCTGTCAACGGCCATACCACGTAGAAAAAACCCGGTCTCGTCAGCTCCCGGCCGTTAAGCTGCGTCGGGTCCCGTTAGTACTTAGGAGGGTGACCACTTGGGAATACGGGATGCTGTTGGCATCAAACCTTTTATCAATACCTGCGGTGGGCAATTGTATCAAAGTGTTAGTTACTGCCATTTGGTGATGTGTTTTGATGTTTCAGTTAGCGCTACCTAGTGGTGAGTATCGATATTTTATCTCGCATTTCCCTTTATGGAGGTGTTATTGGAAACATGAATAACATAACTAGGATTTGTTTTCTTATTAGCAATGACTTTACAAACAAATGCGAAAATAATTTAGTTATTAATTTAATTGTTGACAAAACGCGATGGTTACCAGTCCAACTTCAGTAATTATTTAAATTAATAAACCTAGTGTAGGTATTATTGTAGGAAAATCATTATTAGAGTGTATTCGATTCAGTCGTGCATTACGCTGTCAACGGCCATACCACGTAGAAAAAACCCGGTCTCGTCAGCTCCCGGCCGTTAAGCTGCGTCGGGTCCCGTTAGTACTTAGGAGGGTGACCACTTGGGAATACGGGATGCTGTTGGCATCAAACCTTTTTATCATACCTGCGGTGGGCAATTGTATCAAAGTGTTAGTTACTGCCATTTGGTGATGTGTTTTGATGTTTCAGTTAGCGCTACCTAGTGGTGAGTATCGATATTTTATCTCGCATTTCCTTATGGAGGTGTTATTGGAAACATGAATAACATAACTAGGATTTGTTTTCTTATTAGCAATGACTTTACAAACAAATGCGAAAATAATTTAGTTATTAATTTAATTGTTGACAAAACGCGATGGTTACCAGTCCAACTTCAGTAATTATTTAAATTAATAAACCTAGTGTAGGTATTATTGTAGGAAAATCATTATTAGAGTGTATTCGATCCAGTCGTGCATTACGCTGTCAACGGCCATACCACGTAGAAAAAACCCGGTCTCGTCAGCTCCCGGCCGTTAAGCTGCGTCGGGTCCCGTTAGTACTTAGGAGGGTGACCACTTGGGAATACGGGATGCTGTTGGCATCAAACCTTTTATCATACCTGCGGTGGGCAATTGTATCAAAGTGTTAGTTACTGCCATTTGGTGATGTGTTTTGATGTTTCAGTTAGCGCTACCTAGTGGTGAGTATCGATATTTTATCTCGCATTTCCTTATGGAGGTGTTATTGGAAACATGAATAACATAACTAGGATTTGTTTTCTTATTAGCAATGACTTTACAAACAAATGCGAAAATAATTTAGTTATTAATTTAATTGTTGACAAAACGCGATGGTTACCAGTCCAACTTCAGTAATTATTTAAATTAATAAACCTAGTGTAGGTATTATTGTAGGAAAATCATTATTAGAGTGTATTCGATCCAGTCGTGCATTACGCTGTCAACGGCCATACCACGTAGAAAAAAACCCGGTCTCGTCAGCTCCCGGCCGTTAAGCTGCGTCGGGTCCCGTTAGTACTTAGGAGGGTGACCACTTGGGAATACGGGATGCTGTTGGCATCAAACCTTTTTATCATACCTGCGGTGGGCAATTGTATCAAAGTGTTAGTTACTGCCATTTGGTGATGTGTTTTGATGTTTCAGTTAGCGCTACCTAGTGGTGAGTATCGATATTTTATCTCGCATTTCCTTATGGAGGTGTTATTGGAAACATGAATAACATAACTAGGATTTGTTTTCTTATTAGCAATGACTTTACAAACAAATGCGAAAATAATTTAGTTATTAATTTAATTGTTGACAAAACGCGATGGTTACCAGTCCAACTTCAGTAATTATTTAAACTTAATAAACCTAGTGTAGGTATTATTGTAGGAAAATCATTATTAGAGTGTATTCGATTCCAGTCGTGCATTACGCTGTCAACGGCCATACCACGTAGAAAAAACCCGGTCTCGTCAGCTCCCGGCCGTTAAGCTGCGTCGGGTCCCGTTAGTACTTAGGAGGGTGACCACTTGGGAATACGGGATGCTGTTGGCATCAAACCTTTTATCATACCTGCGGTGGGCAATTGTATCAAAGTGTTAGTTACTGCCATTTGGTGATGTGTTTTGATGTTTCAGTTAGCGCTACCTAGTGGTGAGTATCGATATTTTATCTCGCATTTCCTTATGGAGGTGTTATTGGAAACATGAATAACATAACTAGGATTTGTTTTCTTATTAGCAATGACTTTACAAACAAATGCGAAAATAATTTAGTTATTAATTTAATTGTTGACAAAACGCGATGGTTACCAGTCCAACTTCAGTAATTATTTAAATTAATAAACCTAGTGTAGGTATTATTGTAGGAAAATCATTATTAGAGTGTATTCGATCCAGTCGTGCATTACGCTGTCAACGGCCATACCACGTAGAAAAAACCCGGTCTCGTCAGCTCCCGGCCGTTAAGCTGCGTCGGGTCCCGTTAGTACTTAGGAGGGTGACCACTTGGGAATACGGGATGCTGTTGGCATCAAACCCTTTATCATACCTGCGGTGGGCAATTGTATCAAAGTGTTAGTTACTGCCATTTGGTGATGTGTTTTGATGTTTCAGTTAGCGCTACCTAGTGGTGAGTATCGATATTTTATCTCGCATTTCCTTATGGAGGTGTTATTGGAAACATGAATAACATAACTAGGATTTGTTTTCTTATTAGCAATGACTTTACAAACAAATGCGAAAATAATTTAGTTATTAATTTAATTGTTGACAAAACGCGATGGTTACCAGTCCAACTTCAGTAATTATTTAAACTAATAAACCTAGTGTAGGTATTATTGTAGGAAAATCATTATTGGAGTGTATTCGATCCAGTCGTGCATTACGCTGTCAACGGCCATACCACGTAGAAAAAACCCGGTCTCGTCAGCTCCCGGCCGTTAAGCTGCGTCGGGTCCCGTTAGTACTTAGGAGGGTGACCACTTGGGAATACGGGATGCTGTTGGCATCAAACCTTTTATCATACCTGCGGTGGGCAATTGTATCAAAGTGTTAGTTACTGCCATTTGGTGATGTGTTTTGATGTTTCAGTTAGCGCTACCTAGTGGTGAGTATCGATATTTTATCTCGCATTTCCTTATGGAGGTGTTATTGGAAACATGAATAACATAACTAGGATTTGTTTTCTTATTAGCAATGACTTTACAAACAAATGCGAAAATAATTTAGTTATTAATTTAATTGTTGACAAAACGCGATGGTTACCAGTCCAACTTCAGTAATTATTTAAATTAATAAACCTAGTGTAGGTATTATTGTAGGAAAATCATTATTAGAGTGTATTCGATTCAGTCGTGCATTACGCTGTCAACGGCCATACCACGTAGAAAAAACCCGGTCTCGTCAGCTCCCGGCCGTTAAGCTGCGTCGGGTCCCGTTAGTACTTAGGAGGGTGACCACTTGGGAATACGGGATGCTGTTGGCATCAAACCTTTTATCATACCTGCGGTGGGCAATTGTATCAAAGTGTTAGTTACTGCCATTTGGTGATGTGTTTTGATGTTTCAGTTAGCGCTACCTAGTGGTGAGTATCGATATTTTATCTCGCATTTCCTTATGGAGGTGTTATTGGAAACATGAATAACATAACTAGGATTTGTTTTCTTATTAGCAATGACTTTACAAACAAATGCGAAAATAATTTAGTTATTAATTTAATTGTTGACAAAACGCGATGGTTACCAGTCCAACTTCAGTAATTATTTAAACTAATAAACCTAGTGTAGGTATTATTGTAGGAAAATCATTATTGGAGTGTATTCGATCCAGTCGTGCATTACGCTGTCAACGGCCATACCACGTAGAAAAAACCCGGTCTCGTCAGCTCCCGGCCGTTAAGCTGCGTCGGGTCCCGTTAGTACTTAGGAGGGTGACCACTTGGGAATACGGGATGCTGTTGGCATCAAACCTTTTATCATACCTGCGGTGGGCAATTGTATCAAAGTGTTAGTTACTGCCATTTGGTGATGTGTTTTGATGTTTCAGTTAGCGCTACCTAGTGGTGAGTATCGATATTTTATCTCGCATTTCCTTATGGAGGTGTTATTGGAAACATGAATAACATAACTAGGATTTGTTTTCTTATTAGCAATGACTTTACAAACAAATGCGAAAATAATTTAGTTATTAATTTAATTGTTGACAAAACGCGATGGTTACCAGTCCAACTTCAGTAATTATTTAAATTAATAAACCTAGTGTAGGTATTATTGTAGGAAAATCATTATTGGAGTGTATTCGATCCAGTCGTGCATTACGCTGTCAACGGCCATACCACGTAGAAAAAACCCGGTCTCGTCAGCTCCCGGCCGTTAAGCTGCGTCGGGTCCCGTTAGTACTTAGGAGGGTGACCACTTGGGAATACGGGATGCTGTTGGCATCAAACCTTTTATCATACCTGCGGTGGGCAATTGTATCAAAGTGTTAGTTACTGCCATTTGGTGATGTGTTTTGATGTTTCAGTTAGCGCTACCTAGTGGTGAGTATCGATATTTTATCTCGCATTTCCTTATGGAGGTGTTATTGGAAACATGAATAACATAACTAGGATTTGTTTTCTTATTAGCAATGACTTTACAAACAAATGCGAAAATAATTTAGTTATTAATTTAATTGTTGACAAAACGCGATGGTTACCAGTCCAACTTCAGTAATTATTTAAACTAATAAACCTAGTGTAGGTATTATTGTAGGAAAATCATTATTGGAGTGTATTCGATCCAGTCGTGCATTACGCTGTCAACGGCCATACCACGTAGAAAAAAACCCGGTCTCGTCAGCTCCCGGCCGTTAAGCTGCGTCGGGTCCCGTTAGTACTTAGGAGGGTGACCACTTGGGAATACGGGATGCTGTTGGCATCAAACCTTTTATCATACCTGCGGTGGGCAATTGTATCAAAGTGTTAGTTACTGCCATTTGGTGATGTGTTTTGATGTTTCAGTTAGCGCTACCTAGTGGTGAGTATCGATATTTTATCTCGCATTTCCTTATGGAGGTGTTATTGGAAACATGAATAACATAACTAGGATTTGTTTTCTTATTAGCAATGACTTTACAAACAAATGCGAAAATAATTTAGTTATTAATTTAATTGTTGACAAAACGCGATGGTTACCAGTCCAACTTCAGTAATTATTTAAATTAATAAACCTAGTGTAGGTATTATTGTAGGAAAATCATTATTGGAGTGTATTCGATCCAGTCGTGCATTACGCTGTCAACGGCCATACCACGTAGAAAAAACCCGGTCTCGTCAGCTCCCGGCCGTTAAGCTGCGTCGGGTCCCGTTAGTACTTAGGAGGGTGACCACTTGGGAATACGGGATGCTGTTGGCATCAAACCTTTTTATCATACCTGCGGTGGGCAATTGTATCAAAGTGTTAGTTACTGCCATTTGGTGATGTGTTTTGATGTTTCAGTTAGCGCTACCTAGTGGTGAGTATCGATATTTTATCTCGCATTTCCTTATGGAGGTGTTATTGGAAACATGAATAACATAACTAGGATTTGTTTTCTTATTAGCAATGACTTTACAAACAAATGCGAAAATAATTTAGTTATTAATTTAATTGTTGACAAAACGCGATGGTTACCAGTCCAACTTCAGTAATTATTTAAATACTAATAAACCTAGTGTAGGTATTATTGTAGGAAAATCATTATTGGAGTGTATTCGATCCAGTCGTGCATTACGCTGTCAACGGCCATACCACGTAGAAAAAACCCGGTCTCGTCAGCTCCCGGCCGTTAAGCTGCGTCGGGTCCCGTTAGTACTTAGGAGGGTGACCACTTGGGAATACGGGATGCTGTTGGCATCAAACCTTTTATCATACCTGCGGTGGGCAATTGTATCAAAGTGTTAGTTACTGCCATTTGGTGATGTGTTTTGATGTTTCAGTTAGCGCTACCTAGTGGTGAGTATCGATATTTTATCTCGCATTTCCTTATGGAGGTGTTATTGGAAACATGAATAACATAACTAGGATTTGTTTTCTTATTAGCAATGACTTTACAAACAAATGCGAAAATAATTTAGTTATTAATTTAATTGTTGACAAAACGCGATGGTTACCAGTCCAACTTCAGTAATTATTTAAATTAATAAACCTAGTGTAGGTATTATTGTAGGAAAATCATTATTGGAGTGTATTCGATCCAGTCGTGCATTACGCTGTCAACGGCCATACCACGTAGAAAAAACCCGGTCTCGTCAGCTCCCGGCCGTTAAGCTGCGTCGGGTCCCGTTAGTACTTAGGAGGGTGACCACTTGGGAATACGGGATGCTGTTGGCATCAAACCTTTTATCATACCTGCGGTGGGCAATTGTATCAAAGTGTTAGTTACTGCCATTTGGTGATGTGTTTTGATGTTTCAGTTAGCGCTACCTAGTGGTGAGTATCGATATTTTATCTCGCATTTCCTTATGGAGGTGTTATTGGAAACATGAATAACATAACTAGGATTTGTTTTCTTATTAGCAATGACTTTACAAACAAATGCGAAAATAATTTAGTTATTAATTTAATTGTTGACAAAACGCGATGGTTACCAGTCCAACTTCAGTAATTATTTAAACTAATAAACCTAGTGTAGGTATTATTGTAGGAAAATCATTATTGGAGTGTATTCGATCCAGTCGTGCATTACGCTGTCAACGGCCATACCACGTAGAAAAAACCCGGTCTCGTCAGCTCCCGGCCGTTAAGCTGCGTCGGGTCCCGTTAGTACTTAGGAGGGTGACCACTTGGGAATACGGGATGCTGTTGGCATCAAACCTTTTATCATACCTGCGGTGGGCAATTGTATCAAAGTGTTAGTTACTGCCATTTGGTGATGTGTTTTGATGTTTCAGTTAGCGCTACCTAGTGGTGAGTATCGATATTTTATCTCGCATTTCCTTATGGAGGTGTTATTGGAAACATGAATAACATAACTAGGATTTGTTTTCTTATTAGCAATGACTTTACAAACAAATGCGAAAATAATTTAGTTATTAATTTAATTGTTGACAAAACGCGATGGTTACCAGTCCAACTTCAGTAATTATTTAAATTAATAAACCTAGTGTAGGTATTATTGTAGGAAAATCATTATTGGAGTGTATTCGATCCAGTCGTGCATTACGCTGTCAACGGCCATACCACGTAGAAAAAACCCGGTCTCGTCAGCTCCCGGCCGTTAAGCTGCGTCGGGTCCCGTTAGTACTTAGGAGGGTGACCACTTGGGAATACGGGATGCTGTTGGCATCAAACCTTTTATCATACCTGCGGTGGGCAATTGTATCAAAGTGTTAGTTACTGCCATTTGGTGATGTGTTTTGATGTTTCAGTTAGCGCTACCTAGTGGTGAGTATCGATATTTTATCTCGCATTTCCTTATGGAGGTGTTATTGGAAACATGAATAACATAACTAGGATTTGTTTTCTTATTAGCAATGACTTTACAAACAAATGCGAAAATAATTTAGTTATTAATTTAATTGTTGACAAAACGCGATGGTTACCAGTCCAACTTCAGTAATTATTTAAATTAATAAACCTAGTGTAGGTATTATTGTAGGAAAATCATTATTGGAGTGTATTCGATCCAGTCGTGCATTACGCTGTCAACGGCCATACCACGTAGAAAAAACCCGGTCTCGTCAGCTCCCGGCCGTTAAGCTGCGTCGGGTCCCGTTAGTACTTAGGAGGGTGACCACTTGGGAATACGGGATGCTGTTGGCATCAAACCTTTTATCATACCTGCGGTGGGCAATTGTATCAAAGTGTTAGTTACTGCCATTTGGTGATGTGTTTTGATGTTTCAGTTAGCGCTACCTAGTGGTGAGTATCGATATTTTATCTCGCATTTCCTTATGGAGGTGTTATTGGAAACATGAATAACATAACTAGGATTTGTTTTCTTATTAGCAATGACTTTACAAACAAATGCGAAAATAATTTAGTTATTAATTTAATTGTTGACAAAACGCGATGGTTACCAGTCCAACTTCAGTAATTATTTAAATTAATAAACCTAGTGTAGGTATTATTGTAGGAAAATCATTATTAGGAGTGTATTCGATCCAGTCGTGCATTACGCTGTCAACGGCCATACCACGTAGAAAAAACCCGGTCTCGTCAGCTCCCGGCCGTTAAGCTGCGTCGGGTCCCGTTAGTACTTAGGAGGGTGACCACTTGGGAATACGGGATGCTGTTGGCATCAAACCTTTTATCATACCTGCGGTGGGCAATTGTATCAAAGTGTTAGTTACTGCCATTTGGTGATGTGTTTTGATGTTTCAGTTAGCGCTACCTAGTGGTGAGTATCGATATTTTATCTCGCATTTCCTTATGGAGGTGTTATTGGAAACATGAATAACATAACTAGGATTTGTTTTCTTATTAGCAATGACTTTACAAACAAATGCGAAAATAATTTAGTTATTAATTTAATTGTTGACAAAACGCGATGGTTACCAGTCCAACTTCAGTAATTATTTAAACTAATAAACCTAGTGTAGGTATTATTGTAGGAAAATCATTATTGGAGTGTATTCGATCCAGTCGTGCATTACGCTGTCAACGGCCATACCACGTAGAAAAAACCCGGTCTCGTCAGCTCCCGGCCGTTAAGCTGCGTCGGGTCCCGTTAGTACTTAGGAGGGTGACCACTTGGGAATACGGGATGCTGTTGGCATCAAACCTTTTATCATACCTGCGGTGGGCAATTGTATCAAAGTGTTAGTTACTGCCATTTGGTGATGTGTTTTGATGTTTCAGTTAGCGCTACCTAGTGGTGAGTATCGATATTTTATCTCGCATTTCCTTATGGAGGTGTTATTGGAAACATGAATAACATAACTAGGATTTGTTTTCTTATTAGCAATGACTTTACAAACAAATGCGAAAATAATTTAGTTATTAATTTAATTGTTGACAAAACGCGATGGTTACCAGTCCAACTTCAGTAATTATTTAAACTAATAAACCTAGTGTAGGTATTATTGTAGGAAAATCATTATTGGAGTGTATTCGATCCAGTCGTGCATTACGCTGTCAACGGCCATACCACGTAGAAAAAACCCGGTCTCGTCAGCTCCCGGCCGTTAAGCTGCGTCGGGTCCCGTTAGTACTTAGGAGGGTGACCACTTGGGAATACGGGATGCTGTTGGCATCAAACCTTTTTATCATACCTGCGGTGGGCAATTGTATCAAAGTGTTAGTTACTGCCATTTGGTGATGTGTTTTGATGTTTCAGTTAGCGCTACCTAGTGGTGAGTATCGATATTTTATCTCGCATTTCCTTATGGAGGTGTTATTGGAAACATGAATAACATAACTAGGATTTGTTTTCTTATTAGCAATGACTTTACAAACAAATGCGAAAATAATTTAGTTATTAATTTAATTGTTGACAAAACGCGATGGTTACCAGTCCAACTTCAGTAATTATTTAAATTAATAAACCTAGTGTAGGTATTATTGTAGGAAAATCATTATTGGAGTGTATTCGATCCAGTCGTGCATTACGCTGTCAACGGCCATACCACGTAGAAAAAACCCGGTCTCGTCAGCTCCCGGCCGTTAAGCTGCGTCGGGTCCCGTTAGTACTTAGGAGGGTGACCACTTGGGAATACGGGATGCTGTTGGCATCAAACCTTTTATCATACCTGCGGTGGGCAATTGTATCAAAGTGTTAGTTACTGCCATTTGGTGATGTGTTTTGATGTTTCAGTTAGCGCTACCTAGTGGTGAGTATCGATATTTTATCTCGCATTTCCTTATGGAGGTGTTATTGGAAACATGAATAACATAACTAGGATTTGTTTTCTTATTAGCAATGACTTTACAAACAAATGCGAAAATAATTTAGTTATTAATTTAATTGTTGACAAAACGCGATGGTTACCAGTCCAACTTCAGTAATTATTTAAACTAATAAACCTAGTGTAGGTATTATTGTAGGAAAATCATTATTGGAGTGTATTCGATCCAGTCGTGCATTACGCTGTCAACGGCCATACCACGTAGAAAAAACCCGGTCTCGTCAGCTCCCGGCCGTTAAGCTGCGTCGGGTCCCGTTAGTACTTAGGAGGGTGACCACTTGGGAATACGGGATGCTGTTGGCATCAAACCTTTTATCATACCTGCGGTGGGCAATTGTATCAAAGTGTTAGTTACTGCCATTTGGTGATGTGTTTTGATGTTTCAGTTAGCGCTACCTAGTGGTGAGTATCGATATTTTATCTCGCATTTCCTTATGGAGGTGTTATTGGAAACATGAATAACATAACTAGGATTTGTTTTCTTATTAGCAATGACTTTACAAACAAATGCGAAAATAATTTAGTTATTAATTTAATTGTTGACAAAACGCGATGGTTACCAGTCCAACTTCAGTAATTATTTAAATTAATAAACCTAGTGTAGGTATTATTGTAGGAAAATCATTATTGGAGTGTATTCGATCCAGTCGTGCATTACGCTGTCAACGGCCATACCACGTAGAAAAAACCCGGTCTCGTCAGCTCCCGGCCGTTAAGCTGCGTCGGGTCCCGTTAGTACTTAGGAGGGTGACCACTTGGGAATACGGGATGCTGTTGGCATCAAACCTTTTATCATACCTGCGGTGGGCAATTGTATCAAAGTGTTAGTTACTGCCATTTGGTGATGTGTTTTGATGTTTCAGTTAGCGCTACCTAGTGGTGAGTATCGATATTTTATCTCGCATTTCCTTATGGAGGTGTTATTGGAAACATGAATAACATAACTAGGATTTGTTTTCTTATTAGCAATGACTTTACAAACAAATGCGAAAATAATTTAGTTATTAATTTAATTGTTGACAAAACGCGATGGTTACCAGTCCAACTTCAGTAATTATTTAAATTAATAAACCTAGTGTAGGTATTATTGTAGGAAAATCATTATTGGAGTGTATTCGATCCAGTCGTGCATTACGCTGTCAACGGCCATACCACGTAGAAAAAACCCGGTCTCGTCAGCTCCCGGCCGTTAAGCTGCGTCGGGTCCCGTTAGTACTTAGGAGGGTGACCACTTGGGAATACGGGATGCTGTTGGCATCAAACCTTTTATCATACCTGCGGTGGGCAATTGTATCAAAGTGTTAGTTACTGCCATTTGGTGATGTGTTTTGATGTTTCAGTTAGCGCTACCTAGTGGTGAGTATCGATATTTTATCTCGCATTTCCTTATGGAGGTGTTATTGGAAACATGAATAAAACATAACTAGGATTTGTTTTCTTATTAGCAATGACTTTACAAACAAATGCGAAAATAATTTAGTTATTAATTTAATTGTTGACAAAACGCGATGGTTACCAGTCCAACTTCAGTAATTATTTAAATTAATAAACCTAGTGTAGGTATTATTGTAGGAAAATCATTATTGGAGTGTATTCGATCCAGTCGTGCATTACGCTGTCAACGGCCATACCACGTAGAAAAAACCCGGTCTCGTCAGCTCCCGGCCGTTAAGCTGCGTCGGGTCCCGTTAGTACTTAGGAGGGTGACCACTTGGGAATACGGGATGCTGTTGGCATCAAACCTTTTATCATACCTGCGGTGGGCAATTGTATCAAAGTGTTAGTTACTGCCATTTGGTGATGTGTTTTGATGTTTCAGTTAGCGCTACCTAGTGGTGAGTATCGATATTTTATCTCGCATTTCCTTATGGAGGTGTTATTGGAAACATGAATAACATAACTAGGATTTGTTTTCTTATTAGCAATGACTTTACAAACAAATGCGAAAATAATTTAGTTATTAATTTAATTGTTGACAAAACGCGATGGTTACCAGTCCAACTTCAGTAATTATTTAAATTAATAAACCTAGTGTAGGTATTATTGTAGGAAAATCATTATTAGAGTGTATTCGATCCAGTCGTGCATTACGCTGTCAACGGCCATACCACGTAGAAAAAACCCGGTCTCGTCAGCTCCCGGCCGTTAAGCTGCGTCGGGTCCCGTTAGTACTTAGGAGGGTGACCACTTGGGAATACGGGATGCTGTTGGCATCAAACCTTTTATCATACCTGCGGTGGGCAATTGTATCAAAGTGTTAGTTACTGCCATTTGGTGATGTGTTTTGATGTTTCAGTTAGCGCTACCTAGTGGTGAGTATCGATATTTTATCTCGCATTTCCTTATGGAGGTGTTATTGGAAACATGAATAACATAACTAGGATTTGTTTTCTTATTAGCAATGACTTTACAAACAAATGCGAAAATAATTTAGTTATTAATTTAATTGTTGACAAAACGCGATGGTTACCAGTCCAACTTCAGTAATTATTTAAACTAATAAACCTAGTGTAGGTATTATTGTAGGAAAATCATTATTGGAGAGTGTATTCGATCCAGTCGTGCATTACGCTGTCAACGGCCATACCACGTAGAAAAAACCCGGTCTCGTCAGCTCCCGGCCGTTAAGCTGCGTCGGGTCCCGTTAGTACTTAGGAGGGTGACCACTTGGGAATACGGGATGCTGTTGGCATCAAACCTTTTATCATACCTGCGGTGGGCAATTGTATCAAAGTGTTAGTTACTGCCATTTGGTGATGTGTTTTGATGTTTCAGTTAGCGCTACCTAGTGGTGAGTATCGATATTTTATCTCGCATTTCCTTATGGAGGTGTTATTGGAAACATGAATAACATAACTAGGATTTGTTTTCTTATTAGCAATGACTTTACAAACAAATGCGAAAATAATTTAGTTATTAATTTAATTGTTGACAAAACGCGATGGTTACCAGTCCAACTTCAGTAATTATTTAAATTAATAAACCTAGTGTAGGTATTATTGTAGGAAAATCATTATTGGAGTGTATTCGATCCAGTCGTGCATTACGCTGTCAACGGCCATACCACGTAAAAAAACCCGGTCTCGTCAGCTCCCGGCCGTTAAGCTGCGTCGGGTCCCGTTAGTACTTAGGAGGGTGACCACTTGGGAATACGGGATGCTGTTGGCATCAAACCTTTTATCATACCTGCGGTGGGCAATTGTATCAAAGTGTTAGTTACTGCCATTTGGTGATGTGTTTTGATGTTTCAGTTAGCGCTACCTAGTGGTGAGTATCGATATTTTATCTCGCATTTCCTTATGGAGGTGTTATTGGAAACATGAATAACATAACTAGGATTTGTTTTCTTATTAGCAATGACTTTACAAACAAATGCGAAAATAATTTAGTTATTAATTTAATTGTTGACAAAACGCGATGGTTACCAGTCCAACTTCAGTAATTATTTAAATTAATAAACCTAGTGTAGGTATTATTGTAGGAAAATCATTATTGGAGTGTATTCGATCCAGTCGTGCATTACGCTGTCAACGGCCATACCACGTAGAAAAAACCCGGTCTCGTCAGCTCCCGGCCGTTAAGCTGCGTCGGGTCCCGTTAGTACTTAGGAGGGTGACCACTTGGGAATACGGGATGCTGTTGGCATCAAACCTTTTATCATACCTGCGGTGGGCAATTGTATCAAAGTGTTAGTTACTGCCATTTGGTGATGTGTTTTGATGTTTCAGTTAGCGCTACCTAGTGGTGAGTATCGATATTTTCATCTCGCATTTCCTTATGGAGGTGTTATTGGAAACATGAATAACATAACTAGGATTTGTTTTCTTATTAGCAATGACTTTACAAACAAATGCGAAAATAATTTAGTTATTAATTTAATTGTTGACAAAACGCGATGGTTACCAGTCCAACTTCAGTAATTATTTAAATTAATAAACCTAGTGTAGGTATTATTGTAGGAAAATCATTATTGGAGTGTATTCGATCCAGTCGTGCATTACGCTGTCAACGGCCATACCACGTAGAAAAAACCCGGTCTCGTCAGCTCCCGGCCGTTAAGCTGCGTCGGGTCCCGTTAGTACTTAGGAGGGTGACCACTTGGGAATACGGGATGCTGTTGGCATCAAACCTTTTATCATACCTGCGGTGGGCAATTGTATCAAAGTGTTAGTTACTGCCATTTGGTGATGTGTTTTGATGTTTCAGTTAGCGCTACCTAGTGGTGAGTATCGATATTTTATCTCGCATTTCCTTATGGAGGTGTTATTGGAAACATGAATAACATAACTAGGATTTGTTTTCTTATTAGCAATGACTTTACAAACAAATGCGAAAATAATTTAGTTATTAATTTAATTGTTGACAAAACGCGATGGTTACCAGTCCAACTTCAGTAATTATTTAAATTAATAAACCTAGTGTAGGTATTATTGTAGGAAAATCATTATTGGAGTGTATTCGATCCAGTCGTGCATTACGCTGTCAACGGCCATACCACGTAGAAAAAACCCGGTCTCGTCAGCTCCCGGCCGTTAAGCTGCGTCGGGTCCCGTTAGTACTTAGGAGGGTGACCACTTGGGAATACGGGATGCTGTTGGCATCAAACCTTTTTATACACACCTGCGGTGGGCAATTGTATCAAAGTGTTAGTTACTGCCATTTGGTGATGTGTTTTGATGTTTCAGTTAGCGCTACCTAGTGGTGAGTATCGATATTTTATCTCGCATTTCCTTATGGAGGTGTTATTGGAAACATGAATAACATAACTAGGATTTGTTTTCTTATTAGCAATGACTTTACAAACAAATGCGAAAATAATTTAGTTATTAATTTAATTGTTGACAAAACGCGATGGTTACCAGTCCAACTTCAGTAATTATTTAAACTAATAAACCTAGTGTAGGTATTATTGTAGGAAAATCATTATTGGAGTGTATTCGATCCAGTCGTGCATTACGCTGTCAACGGCCATACCACGTAGAAAAAACCCGGTCTCGTCAGCTCCCGGCCGTTAAGCTGCGTCGGGTCCCGTTAGTACTTAGGAGGGTGACCACTTGGGAATACGGGATGCTGTTGGCATCAAACCTTTTATCATACCTGCGGTGGGCAATTGTATCAAAGTGTTAGTTACTGCCATTTGGTGATGTGTTTTGATGTTTCAGTTAGCGCTACCTAGTGGTGAGTATCGATATTTTATCTCGCATTTCCTTATGGAGGTGTTATTGGAAACATGAATAACATAACTAGGATTTGTTTTCTTATTAGCAATGACTTTACAAACAAATGCGAAAATAATTTAGTTATTAATTTAATTGTTGACAAAACGCGATGGTTACCAGTCCAACTTCAGTAATTATTTAAATTAATAAACCTAGTGTAGGTATTATTGTAGGAAAATCATTATTGGAGTGTATTCGATCCAGTCGTGCATTACGCTGTCAACGGCCATACCACGTAGAAAAAACCCGGTCTCGTCAGCTCCCGGCCGTTAAGCTGCGTCGGGTCCCGTTAGTACTTAGGAGGGTGACCACTTGGGAATACGGGATGCTGTTGGCATCAAACCTTTTATCATACCTGCGGTGGGCAATTGTATCAAAGTGTTAGTTACTGCCATTTGGTGATGTGTTTTGATGTTTCAGTTAGCGCTACCTAGTGGTGAGTATCGATATTTTATCTCGCATTTCCTTATGGAGGTGTTATTGGAAACATGAATAACATAACTAGGATTTGTTTTCTTATTAGCAATGACTTTACAAACAAATGCGAAAATAATTTAGTTATTAATTTAATTGTTGACAAAACGCGATGGTTACCAGTCCAACTTCAGTAATTATTTAAATTAATAAACCTAGTGTAGGTATTATTGTAGGAAAATCATTATTGGAGTGTATTCGATCCAGTCGTGCATTACGCTGTCAACGGCCATACCACGTAGAAAAAACCCGGTCTCGTCAGCTCCCGGCCGTTAAGCTGCGTCGGGTCCCGTTAGTACTTAGGAGGGTGACCACTTGGGAATACGGGATGCTGTTGGCATCAAACCTTTTTATCATACCTGCGGTGGGCAATTGTATCAAAGTGTTAGTTACTGCCATTTGGTGATGTGTTTTGATGTTTCAGTTAGCGCTACCTAGTGGTGAGTATCGATATTTTATCTCGCATTTCCTTATGGAGGTGTTATTGGAAACATGAATAACATAACTAGGATTTGTTTTCTTATTAGCAATGACTTTACAAACAAATGCGAAAATAATTTAGTTATTAATTTAATTGTTGACAAAACGCGATGGTTACCAGTCCAACTTCAGTAATTATTTAAACTAATAAACCTAGTGTAGGTATTATTGTAGGAAAATCATTATTAGGAGTGTATTCGATCCAGTCGTGCATTACGCTGTCAACGGCCATACCACGTAGAAAAAACCCGGTCTCGTCAGCCCCCGGCCGTTAAGCTGGGTCGGGTCCCTTTAGTACTTAGGAGGGTGACCACTTGGGAATACGGGATGCTGTTGGCATAAAAATTTTTTTTTTTTTTTTGTTTGGGATTTTTTTTAAAATTTTTATTTTTTCCTTTTGGTGATGTGTTTTGATGTTTCAGTTAGCGCTACCTAGTGGTGAGTATCGATATTTTATCTCGCATTTCCTTATGGAGGTGTTATTGGAAACATGAATAATATAACTAGGATTTGTTTTCTTATTAGCAATGACTTTACAAACAAATGCGAAAATAATTTAGTTATTAATTTAATTGTTGACAAAACGCGATGGTTACCAGTCCAACTTCAGTAATTATTTAAACTAATAAACCTAGTGTAGGTATTATTGTAGGAAAATCATTATTGGAGTGTATTCGATCCAGTCGTGCATTACGCTGTCAACGGCCATACCACGTAGAAAAAACCCGGTCTCGTCAGCTCCCGGCCGTTAAGCTGCGTCGGGTCCCGTTAGTACTTAGGAGGGTGACCACTTGGGAATACGGGATGCTGTTGGCATCAAACCTTTTATCATACCTGCGGTGGGCAATTGTATCAAAGTGTTAGTTACTGCCATTTGGTGATGTGTTTTGATGTTTCAGTTAGCGCTACCTAGTGGTGAGTATCGATATTTTATCTCGCATTTCCTTATGGAGGTGTTATTGGAAACATGAATAACATAACTAGGATTTGTTTTCTTATTAGCAATGACTTTACAAACAAATGCGAAAATAATTTAGTTATTAATTTAATTGTTGACAAAACGCGATGGTTACCAGTCCAACTTCAGTAATTATTTAAATTAATAAACCTAGTGTAGGTATTATTGTAGGAAAATCATTATTGGAGTGTATTCGATCCAGTCGTGCATTACGCTGTCAACGGCCATACCACGTAGAAAAAACCCGGTCTCGTCAGCTCCCGGCCGTTAAGCTGCGTCGGGTCCCGTTAGTACTTAGGAGGGTGACCACTTGGGAATACGGGATGCTGTTGGCATCAAACCTTTTATCATACCTGCGGTGGGCAATTGTATCAAAGTGTTAGTTACTGCCATTTGGTGATGTGTTTTGATGTTTCAGTTAGCGCTACCTAGTGGTGAGTATCGATATTTTATCTCGCATTTCCTTATGGAGGTGTTATTGGAAACATGAATAACATAACTAGGATTTGTTTTCTTATTAGCAATGACTTTACAAACAAATGCGAAAATAATTTAGTTATTAATTTAATTGTTGACAAAACGCGATGGTTACCAGTCCAACTTCAGTAATTATTTAAATTAATAAACCTAGTGTAGGTATTATTGTAGGAAAATCATTATTGGAGTGTATTCGATCCAGTCGTGCATTACGCTGTCAACGGCCATACCACGTAGAAAAAACCCGGTCTCGTCAGCTCCCGGCCGTTAAGCTGCGTCGGGTCCCGTTAGTACTTAGGAGGGTGACCACTTGGGAATACGGGATGCTGTTGGCAAATAAAACCTTTTTATCATACCTGCGGTGGGCAATTGTATCAAAGTGTTAGTTACTGCCATTTGGTGATGTGTTTTGATGTTTCAGTTAGCGCTACCTAGTGGTGAGTATCGATATTTTATCTCGCATTTCCTTATGGAGGTGTTATTGGAAACATGAATAACATAACTAGGATTTGTTTTCTTATTAGCAATGACTTTACAAACAAATGCGAAAATAATTTAGTTATTAATTTAATTGTTGACAAAACGCGATGGTTACCAGTCCAACTTCAGTAATTATTTAAATTAATAAACCTAGTGTAGGTATTATTGTAGGAAAATCATTATTAGAGTGTATTCGATTCAGTCGTGCATTACGCTGTCAACGGCCATACCACGTAGAAAAAACCCGGTCTCGTCAGCTCCCGGCCGTTAAGCTGCGTCGGGTCCCGTTAGTACTTAGGAGGGTGACCACTTGGGAATACGGGATGCTGTTGGCATCAAACCTTTTATCATACCTGCGGTGGGCAATTGTATCAAAGTGTTAGTTACTGCCATTTGGTGATGTGTTTTGATGTTTCAGTTAGCGCTACCTAGTGGTGAGTATCGATATTTTATCTCGCATTTCCTTATGGAGGTGTTATTGGAAACATGAATAACATAACTAGGATTTGTTTTCTTATTAGCAATGACTTTACAAACAAATGCGAAAATAATTTAGTTATTAATTTAATTGTTGACAAAACGCGATGGTTACCAGTCCAACTTCAGTAATTATTTAAATTAATAAACCTAGTGTAGGTATTATTGTAGGAAAATCATTATTGGAGTGTATTCGATCCAGTCGTGCATTACGCTGTCAACGGCCATACCACGTAGAAAAAACCCGGTCTCGTCAGCTCCCGGCCGTTAAGCTGCGTCGGGTCCCGTTAGTACTTAGGAGGGTGACCACTTGGGAATACGGGATGCTGTTGGCATCAAACCTTTTATCATACCTGCGGTGGGCAATTGTATCAAAGTGTTAGTTACTGCCATTTGGTGATGTGTTTTGATGTTTCAGTTAGCGCTACCTAGTGGTGAGTATCGATATTTTATCTCGCATTTCCTTATGGAGGTGTTATTGGAAACATGAATAACATAACTAGGATTTGTTTTCTTATTAGCAATGACTTTACAAACAAATGCGAAAATAATTTAGTTATTAATTTAATTGTTGACAAAACGCGATGGTTACCAGTCCAACTTCAGTAATTATTTAAATTAATAAACCTAGTGTAGGTATTATTGTAGGAAAATCATTATTGGAGTGTATTCGATCCAGTCGTGCATTACGCTGTCAACGGCCATACCACGTAGAAAAAACCCGGTCTCGTCAGCTCCCGGCCGTTAAGCTGCGTCGGGTCCCGTTAGTACTTAGGAGGGTGACCACTTGGGAATACGGGATGCTGTTGGCATCAAACCTTTTATCATACCTGCGGTGGGCAATTGTATCAAAGTGTTAGTTACTGCCATTTGGTGATGTGTTTTGATGTTTCAGTTAGCGCTACCTAGTGGTGAGTATCGATATTTTATCTCGCATTTCCTTATGGAGGTGTTATTGGAAACATGAATAACATAACTAGGATTTGTTTTCTTATTAGCAATGACTTTACAAACAAATGCGAAAATAATTTAGTTATTAATTTAATTGTTGACAAAACGCGATGGTTACCAGTCCAACTTCAGTAATTATTTAAATTAATAAACCTAGTGTAGGTATTATTGTAGGAAAATCATTATTGGAGTGTATTCGATCCAGTCGTGCATTACGCTGTCAACGGCCATACCACGTAGAAAAAACCCGGTCTCGTCAGCTCCCGGCCGTTAAGCTGCGTCGGGTCCCGTTAGTACTTAGGAGGGTGACCACTTGGGAATACGGGATGCTGTTGGCATCAAACCTTTTATCATACCTGCGGTGGGCAATTGTATCAAAGTGTTAGTTACTGCCATTTGGTGATGTGTTTTGATGTTTCAGTTAGCGCTACCTAGTGGTGAGTATCGATATTTTATCTCGCATTTCCTTATGGAGGTGTTATTGGAAACATGAATAACATAACTAGGATTTGTTTTCTTATTAGCAATGACTTTACAAACAAATGCGAAAATAATTTAGTTATTAATTTAATTGTTGACAAAACGCGATGGTTACCAGTCCAACTTCAGTAATTATTTAAACTAATAAACCTAGTGTAGGTATTATTGTAGGAAAATCATTATTGGAGTGTATTCGATCCAGTCGTGCATTACGCTGTCAACGGCCATACCACGTAGAAAAAACCCGGTCTCGTCAGCTCCCGGCCGTTAAGCTGCGTCGGGTCCCGTTAGTACTTAGGAGGGTGACCACTTGGGAATACGGGATGCTGTTGGCATCAAACCTTTTATCATACCTGCGGTGGGCAATTGTATCAAAGTGTTAGTTACTGCCATTTGGTGATGTGTTTTGATGTTTCAGTTAGCGCTACCTAGTGGTGAGTATCGATATTTTATCTCGCATTTCCTTATGGAGGTGTTATTGGAAACATGAATAACATAACTAGGATTTGTTTTCTTATTAGCAATGACTTTACAAACAAATGCGAAAATAATTTAGTTATTAATTTAATTGTTGACAAAACGCGATGGTTACCAGTCCAACTTCAGTAATTATTTAAATTAATAAACCTAGTGTAGGTATTATTGTAGGAAAATCATTATTGGAGTGTATTCGATCCAGTCGTGCATTACGCTGTCAACGGCCATACCACGTAGAAAAAACCCGGTCTCGTCAGCTCCCGGCCGTTAAGCTGCGTCGGGTCCCGTTAGTACTTAGGAGGGTGACCACTTGGGAATACGGGATGCTGTTGGCATCAAACCTTTTATCATACCTGCGGTGGGCAATTGTATCAAAGTGTTAGTTACTGCCATTTGGTGATGTGTTTTGATGTTTCAGTTAGCGCTACCTAGTGGTGAGTATCGATATTTTATCTCGCATTTCCTTATGGAGGTGTTATTGGAAACATGAATAACATAACTAGGATTTGTTTTCTTATTAGCAATGACTTTACAAACAAATGCGAAAATAATTTAGTTATTAATTTAATTGTTGACAAAACGCGATGGTTACCAGTCCAACTTCAGTAATTATTTAAATTAATAAACCTAGTGTAGGTATTATTGTAGGAAAATCATTATTAGGAGTGTATTCGATCCAGTCGTGCATTACGCTGTCAACGGCCATACCACGTAGAAAAAACCCGGTCTCGTCAGCTCCCGGCCGTTAAGCTGCGTCGGGTCCCGTTAGTACTTAGGAGGGTGACCACTTGGGAATACGGGATGCTGTTGGCATCAAACCTTTTATCATACCTGCGGTGGGCAATTGTATCAAAGTGTTAGTTACTGCCATTTGGTGATGTGTTTTGATGTTTCAGTTAGCGCTACCTAGTGGTGAGTATCGATATTTTATCTCGCATTTCCTTATGGAGGTGTTATTGGAAACATGAATAACATAACTAGGATTTGTTTTCTTATTAGCAATGACTTTACAAACAAATGCGAAAATAATTTAGTTATTAATTTAATTGTTGACAAAACGCGATGGTTACCAGTCCAACTTCAGTAATTATTTAAACTAATAAACCTAGTGTAGGTATTATTGTAGGAAAATCATTATTGGAGTGTATTCGATCCAGTCGTGCATTACGCTGTCAACGGCCATACCACGTAGAAAAAACCCGGTCTCGTCAGCTCCCGGCCGTTAAGCTGCGTCGGGTCCCGTTAGTACTTAGGAGGGTGACCACTTGGGAATACGGGATGCTGTTGGCATCAAACCTTTTATCATACCTGCGGTGGGCAATTGTATCAAAGTGTTAGTTACTGCCATTTGGTGATGTGTTTTGATGTTTCAGTTAGCGCTACCTAGTGGTGAGTATCGATATTTTATCTCGCATTTCCTTATGGAGGTGTTATTGGAAACATGAATAACATAACTAGGATTTGTTTTCTTATTAGCAATGACTTTACAAACAAATGCGAAAATAATTTAGTTATTAATTTAATTGTTGACAAAACGCGATGGTTACCAGTCCAACTTCAGTAATTATTTAAATTAATAAACCTAGTGTAGGTATTATTGTAGGAAAATCATTATTGGAGTGTATTCGATTCAGTCGTGCATTACGCTGTCAACGGCCATACCACGTAGAAAAAACCCGGTCTCGTCAGCTCCCGGCCGTTAAGCTGCGTCGGGTCCCGTTAGTACTTAGGAGGGTGACCACTTGGGAATACGGGATGCTGTTGGCATCAAACCTTTTATCATACCTGCGGTGGGCAATTGTATCAAAGTGTTAGTTACTGCCATTTGGTGATGTGTTTTGATGTTTCAGTTAGCGCTACCTAGTGGTGAGTATCGATATTTTATCTCGCATTTCCTTATGGAGGTGTTATTGGAAACATGAATAACATAACTAGGATTTGTTTTCTTATTAGCAATGACTTTACAAACAAATGCGAAAATAATTTAGTTATTAATTTAATTGTTGACAAAACGCGATGGTTACCAGTCCAACTTCAGTAATTATTTAAACTAATAAACCTAGTGTAGGTATTATTGTAGGAAAATCATTATTGGAGTGTATTCGATCCAGTCGTGCATTACGCTGTCAACGGCCATACCACGTAGAAAAAACCCGGTCTCGTCAGCTCCCGGCCGTTAAGCTGCGTCGGGTCCCGTTAGTACTTAGGAGGGTGACCACTTGGGAATACGGGATGCTGTTGGCATCAAACCTTTTATCATACCTGCGGTGGGCAATTGTATCAAAGTGTTAGTTACTGCCATTTGGTGATGTGTTTTGATGTTTCAGTTAGCGCTACCTAGTGGTGAGTATCGATATTTTATCTCGCATTTCCTTATGGAGGTGTTATTGGAAACATGAATAACATAACTAGGATTTGTTTTCTTATTAGCAATGACTTTACAAACAAATGCGAAAATAATTTAGTTATTAATTTAATTGTTGACAAAACGCGATGGTTACCAGTCCAACTTCAGTAATTATTTAAACTAATAAACCTAGTGTAGGTATTATTGTAGGAAAATCATTATTGGAGTGTATTCGATCCAGTCGTGCATTACGCTGTCAACGGCCATACCACGTAGAAAAAACCCGGTCTCGTCAGCTCCCGGCCGTTAAGCTGCGTCGGGTCCCGTTAGTACTTAGGAGGGTGACCACTTGGGAATACGGGATGCTGTTGGCATCAAACCTTTTATCATACCTGCGGTGGGCAATTGTATCAAAGTGTTAGTTACTGCCATTTGGTGATGTGTTTTGATGTTTCAGTTAGCGCTACCTAGTGGTGAGTATCGATATTTTATCTCGCATTTCCTTATGGAGGTGTTATTGGAAACATGAATAACATAACTAGGATTTGTTTTCTTATTAGCAATGACTTTACAAACAAATGCGAAAATAATTTAGTTATTAATTTAATTGTTGACAAAACGCGATGGTTACCAGTCCAACTTCAGTAATTATTTAAATTAATAAACCTAGTGTAGGTATTATTGTAGGAAAATCATTATTGGAGTGTATTCGATCCAGTCGTGCATTACGCTGTCAACGGCCATACCACGTAGAAAAAACCCGGTCTCGTCAGCTCCCGGCCGTTAAGCTGCGTCGGGTCCCGTTAGTACTTAGGAGGGTGACCACTTGGGAATACGGGATGCTGTTGGCATCAAACCTTTTATCATACCTGCGGTGGGCAATTGTATCAAAGTGTTAGTTACTGCCATTTGGTGATGTGTTTTGATGTTTCAGTTAGCGCTACCTAGTGGTGAGTATCGATATTTTATCTCGCATTTCCTTATGGAGGTGTTATTGGAAACATGAATAACATAACTAGGATTTGTTTTCTTATTAGCAATGACTTTACAAACAAATGCGAAAATAATTTAGTTATTAATTTAATTGTTGACAAAACGCGATGGTTACCAGTCCAACTTCAGTAATTATTTAAATTAATAAACCTAGTGTAGGTATTATTGTAGGAAAATCATTATTAGGAGTGTATTCGATCCAGTCGTGCATTACGCTGTCAACGGCCATACCACGTAGAAAAAACCCGGTCTCGTCAGCTCCCGGCCGTTAAGCTGCGTCGGGTCCCGTTAGTACTTAGGAGGGGAGGGAGACCCCATGGGATGCTAGGTGGGCATCAAACCTTTTTTTTTACTATCTGCTGCGGGGGCAATTGTATCAAAAATTTTTTTTTTTTCTTTTTGGTGATGTTTTTTGATGTTTCAGTTAGCGCTACCTAGTGGTGAGTATCGATATTTTATCGCGCATTTTTTTATGGAGGTGTTATTGAAAGAAAAATAATAACTAGGATTTGTTTTCTTATTAGCAATGACTTTACAAACAAATGCGAAAATAATTTAGTTATTAATTTAATTGTTGACAAAACGCGATGGTTACCAGTCCAACTTCAGTAATTATTTAAATTAATAAACCTAGTGTAGGTATTATTGTAGGAAAATCATATTAGAGTGTATTCGATTCAGTCGTGCATTACGCTGTCAACGGCCATACCACGTGAAAACACCCGGTCAGCTCCCGGCGTAAAGTTTCGTCAGGTCCCGGGTTATAGCAGATAGGAAGTACAAGGAGAATACGGGATGCTGTTGGCATCAAACCTATCATAAACACTGCGGTGGGCAATTGTATCAAAGTGTTAGTTACTGCCATTTGGTGATGTGTTTTGATGTTTCAGTTAGCGCTACCTAGTGGTGAGTATCGATATTTTATCTCGCATTTCCTTATGGAGGTGTTATTGGAAACATGAATAACATAACTAGGATTTGTTTTCTTATTAGCAATGACTTTACAAACAAATGCGAAAATAATTTAGTTATTAATTTAATTGTTGACAAAACGCGATGGTTACCAGTCCAACTTCAGTAATTATTTAAACTAATAAACCTAGTGTAGGTATTATTGTAGGAAAATCATTATTGGAGTGTATTCGATCCAGTCGTGCATTACGCTGTCAAACAGCCAGTACCACCAGAGAAAACGAAACTCCGCCAGGAAAAAAAAGTTAAAAACGCGTCGGCAGTCCCGTTAGTACTTAAGGAGGGTGACCACTTGGGAATACGGGATGCTGTTGGCATCAAACCTTTTATCATACCTGCGGTGGGCAATTGTATCAAAGTGTTAGTTACTGCCATTTGGTGATGTGTTTTGATGTTTCAGTTAGCGCTACCTAGTGGTGAGTATCGATATTTTATCTCGCATTTCCTTATGGAGGTGTTATTGGAAACATGAATAACATAACTAGGATTTGTTTTCTTATTAGCAATGACTTTACAAACAAATGCGAAAATAATTTAGTTATTAATTTAATTGTTGACAAAACGCGATGGTTACCAGTCCAACTTCAGTAATTATTTAAATTAATAAACCTAGTGTAGGTATTATTGTAGGAAAATCATTATTGGAGTGTATTCGATCCATTCATTACGCTCGTCAACGGCCATTAACACGAGCAAAAAAAACCCGTCTCCTCAGCTCCCGGCCGTTAAGCTGCGTCGGGTCCCGTTAGTACTTAGGAGGGTGAACTTTTTTTTTTTTTGGGGGTTTTTTTTTTTATCTTTTTTTTTATACCTGCGGTGGGCAAATTGTATCAAAGTGTTAGTTACTGCCATTTGGTGATGTGTTTTGATGTTTCAGTTAGCGCTACCTAGTGGTGAGTATCGATATTTTATCTCGCATTTCCTTATGGAGGTGTTATTGGAAACATGAATAACATAACTAGGATTTGTTTTCTTATTAGCAATGACTTTACAAACAAATGCGAAAATAATTTAGTTATTAATTTAATTGTTGACAAAACGCGATGGTTACCAGTCCAACTTCAGTAATTATTTAAATTAATAAACCTAGTGTAGGTATTATTGTAGGAAAATCATTATTGGAGTGTATTCGATCCAGTCGTGCATTACGCTGTCAACGGCCATACCACGTAGAAAAAACCCGGTCTCGTCAGCTCCCGGCCGTTAAGCTGCGTCGGGTCCCGTTAGTACTTAGGAGGGTGACCACTTGGGAATACGGGATGCTGTTGGCATCAAACCTTTTATCATACCTGCGGTGGGCAATTGTATCAAAGTGTTAGTTACTGCCATTTGGTGATGTGTTTTGATGTTTCAGTTAGCGCTACCTAGTGGTGAGTATCGATATTTTATCTCGCATTTCCTTATGGAGGTGTTATTGGAAACATGAATAACATAACTAGGATTTGTTTTCTTATTAGCAATGACTTTACAAACAAATGCGAAAATAATTTAGTTATTAATTTAATTGTTGACAAAACGCGATGGTTACCAGTCCAACTTCAGTAATTATTTAAATTAATAAACCTAGTGTAGGTATTATTGTAGGAAAATCATTATTGGAGTGTATTCGATTCCAGTCGTGCATTACGCTGTCAACGGCCATACCACGAAAGAAGAAAAACCCGGTCTCGTCAGCGCCCGGCCGTTGAGCTGCGTCGGGCCTGTTAGTACTTAGGAGGGTGACTACTTGGGAATCGCAAAATACGGAATGTTAAGCTGGCGATCAAGTGTTTTCATAGCGGTGCGGCGGGAAATTGTATCAAAGTGTTAGTTACTGCCATTTGGTGATGTGTTTTGATGTTTCAGTTAGCGCTACCTAGTGGTGAGTATCGATATTTTATCTCGCATTTCCTTATGGAGGTGTTATTGGAAACATGAATAACATAACTAGGATTTGTTTTCTTATTAGCAATGACTTTACAAACAAATGCGAAAATAATTTAGTTATTAATTTAATTGTTGACAAAACGCGATGGTTACCAGTCCAACTTCAGTAATTATTTAAATTAATAAACCTAGTGTAGGTATTATTGTAGGAAAATCATTATTGGAGTGTATTCGATCCAGTCGTGCATTACGCTGTCAACGGCCATACCACGTAGAAAAAACCCGGTCTCGTCAGCTCCCGGCCGTTAAGCTGCGTCGGGTCCCGTTAGTACTTAGGAGGGTGACCACTTGGGAATACGGGATGCTGTTGGCATCAAACCTTTTATCATACCTGCGGTGGGCAATTGTATCAAAGTGTTAGTTACTGCCATTTGGTGATGTGTTTTGATGTTTCAGTTAGCGCTACCTAGTGGTGAGTATCGATATTTTATCTCGCATTTCCTTATGGAGGTGTTATTGGAAACATGAATAACATAACTAGGATTTGTTTTCTTATTAGCAATGACTTTACAAACAAATGCGAAAATAATTTAGTTATTAATTTAATTGTTGACAAAACGCGATGGTTACCAGTCCAACTTCAGTAATTATTTAAATTAATAAACCTAGTGTAGGTATTATTGAGGAAAATCATTATAGAGTGTATTCGATCCAGTCGGCATTACGCTGTCAACGGCCCTTTTTTTTAAAAAAAACCCGGTTTCTTTAGCTCCCGGCCGTTAAGCGCGTCGGGTCCCGTTAGTACAATTTTCATCAAAATTATGTATCATTTTTTTTATAGTTACGCTACCAGTGGTGAGTATCGATTTTTTTTTTTTTTTTTTTTTTGGGGGGTTTTTTAAAAACATAAAAAACATAACAGGATTTGTTTTCTTATTAGCAATGACTTTACAAACAAATGCGAAAAATAATTTAGTTATTAATTTAATTGTTGACAAAACGCGATGGTTACCAGTCCAACTTCAGTAATTATTTAAACTAATAAACCTAGTGTAGGTATTATTGTAGGAAAATCATTATTGGAGTGTATTCGATCCAGTCGTGCATTACGCTGTCAACGGCCATACCACGTAGAAAAAAACCCGGTCTCGTCAGCTCCCGGCCGTTAAGCTGCGTCGGGTCCCGTTAGTACTTAGGAGGGTGACCACTTGGGAATACGGGATGCTGTTGGCATCAAACCTTTTATCATACCTGCGGTGGGCAATTGTATCAAAGTGTTAGTTACTGCCATTTGGTGATGTGTTTTGATGTTTCAGTTAGCGCTACCTAGTGGTGAGTATCGATATTTTATCTCGCATTTCCTTATGGAGGTGTTATTGGAAACATGAATAACATAACTAGGATTTGTTTTCTTATTAGCAATGACTTTACAAACAAATGCGAAAATAATTTAGTTATTAATTTAATTGTTGACAAAACGCGATGGTTACCAGTCCAACTTCAGTAATTATTTAAATTAATAAACCTAGTGTAGGTATTATTGTAGGAAAATCATTATTGGAGAGTGTATTCGATCCAGTCGTGCATTACGCTGTCAACGGCCATACCACGTAGAAAAAACCCGGTCTCGTCAGCTCCCGGCCGTTAAGCTGCGTCGGGTCCCGTTAGTACTTAGGAGGGTGACCACTTGGGAATACGGGATGCTGTTGGCATCAAACCTTTATCATCACCTGCGGTGGGCAATTGTATCAAAGTGTTAGTTACTGCCATTTGGTGATGTGTTTTGATGTTTCAGTTAGCGCTACCTAGTGGTGAGTATCGATATTTTATCTCGCATTTCCTTATGGAGGTGTTATTGGAAACATGAATAACATAACTAGGATTTGTTTTCTTATTAGCAATGACTTTACAAACAAATGCGAAAATAATTTAGTTATTAATTTAATTGTTGACAAAACGCGATGGTTACCAGTCCAACTTCAGTAATTATTTAAATTAATAAACCTAGTGTAGGTATTATTGTAGGAAAATCATTATTGGAGTGTATTCGATCCAGTCGTGCATTACGCTGTCAACGGCCATACCACGTAGAAAAAACCCGGTCTCGTCAGCTCCCGGCCGTTAAGCTGCGTCGGGTCCCGTTAGTACTTAGGAGGGTGACCACTTGGGAATACGGGATGCTGTTGGCATCAAACCTTTTATCATCACCTGCGGTGGGCAATTGTATCAAAGTGTTAGTTACTGCCATTTGGTGATGTGTTTTGATGTTTCAGTTAGCGCTACCTAGTGGTGAGTATCGATATTTTATCTCGCATTTCCTTTTTATGGAGGGTGTTATTGAAACATGAATAACATAACTAGGATTTGTTTTCTTATTAGCAATGACTTTACAAACAAATGCGAAAATAATTTAGTTATTAATTTAATTGTTGACAAAACGCGATGGTTACCAGTCCAACTTCAGTAATTATTTAAATTAATAAACCTAGTGTAGGTATTATTGTAGGAAAATCATTATTGGAGTGTATTCGATCCAGTCGTGCATTACGCTGTCAACGGCCATACCACGTAGAAAAAACCCGGTCTCGTCAGCTCCCGGCCGTTAAGCTGCGTCGGGTCCCGTTAGTACTTAGGAGGGTGACCACTTGGGAATACGGGATGCTGTTGGCATCAAACCTTTTATCATCACCTGCGGTGGGCAATTGTATCAAAGTGTTAGTTACTGCCATTTGGTGATGTGTTTTGATGTTTCAGTTAGCGCTACCTAGTGGTGAGTATCGATATTTTATCCGCATTTTCCTTATGGAGGTGTTATTGGAAACATGAATAACATAACTAGGATTTGTTTTCTTATTAGCAATGACTTTACAAACAAATGCGAAAATAATTTAGTTATTAATTTAATTGTTGACAAAACGCGATGGTTACCAGTCCAACTTCAGTAATTATTTAAATTAATAAACCTAGTGTAGGTATTATTGTAGGAAAATCATTATTGGAGTGTATTCGATCCAGTCGTGCATTACGCTGTCAACGGCCATACCACGTAGAAAAAACCCGGTCTCGTCAGCTCCCGGCCGTTAAGCTGCGTCGGGTCCCGTTAGTACTTAGGAGGGTGACCACTTGGGAATACGGGATGCTGTTGGCATCAAACCTTTTATCATACTTGCGGTGGGCAATTGTATCAAAGTGTTAGTTACTGCCATTTGGTGATGTGTTTTGATGTTTCAGTTAGCGCTACCTAGTGGTGAGTATCGATATTTTATCTCGCATTTCCTTATGGAGGTGTTATTGGAAACATGAATAACATAACTAGGATTTGTTTTCTTATTAGCAATGACTTTACAAACAAATGCGAAAATAATTTAGTTATTAATTTAATTGTTGACAAAACGCGATGGTTACCAGTCCAACTTCAGTAATTATTTAAACTAATAAACCTAGTGTAGGTATTATTGTAGGAAAATCATTATTGGAGTGTATTCGATCCAGTCGTGCATTACGCTGTCAACGGCCATACCACGTAGAAAAAACCCGGTCTCGTCAGCTCCCGGCCGTTAAGCTGCGTCGGGTCCCGTTAGTACTTAGGAGGGTGACCACTTGGGAATACGGGATGCTGTTGGCATCAAACCTTTTATCATCACCTGCGGTGGGCAATTGTATCAAAGTGTTAGTTACTGCCATTTGGTGATGTGTTTTGATGTTTCAGTTAGCGCTACCTAGTGGTGAGTATCGATATTTTATCGCGCATTTCCTTATGGAGGTGTTATTGGAAACATGAATAACATAACTAGGATTTGTTTTCTTATTAGCAATGACTTTACAAACAAATGCGAAAATAATTTAGTTATTAATTTAATTGTTGACAAAACGCGATGGTTACCAGTCCAACTTCAGTAATTATTTAAATTAATAAACCTAGTGTAGGTATTATTGTAGGAAAATCATTATTGGAGTGTATTCGATCCAGTCGTGCATTACGCTGTCAACGGCCATACCACGTAGAAAAAACCCGGTCTCGTCAGCTCCCGGCCGTTAAGCTGCGTCGGGTCCCGTTAGTACTTAGGAGGGTGACCACTTGGGAATACGGGATGCTGTTGGCATCAAACCTTTTATCATACCTGCGGTGGGCAATTGTATCAAAGTGTTAGTTACTGCCATTTGGTGATGTGTTTTGATGTTTCAGTTAGCGCTACCTAGTGGTGAGTATCGATATTTTATCTCGCATTTCCTTATGGAGGTGTTATTGGAAACATGAATAACATAACTAGGATTTGTTTTCTTATTAGCAATGACTTTACAAACAAATGCGAAAATAATTTAGTTATTAATTTAATTGTTGACAAAACGCGATGGTTACCAGTCCAACTTCAGTAATTATTTAAATTAATAAACCTAGTGTAGGTATTATTGTAGGAAAATCATTATTGGAGTGTATTCGATCCAGTCGTGCATTACGCTGTCAACGGCCATACCACGTAGAAAAAACCCGGTCTCGTCAGCTCCCGGCCGTTAAGCTGCGTCGGGTCCCGTTAGTACTTAGGAGGGTGACCACTTGGGAATACGGGATGCTGTTGGCATCAAACCTTTTATCATACCTGCGGTGGGCAATTGTATCAAAGTGTTAGTTACTGCCATTTGGTGATGTGTTTTGATGTTTCAGTTAGCGCTACCTAGTGGTGAGTATCGATATTTTATCGCGCACGCTTTCCTTATGGAGGTGTTATTGGAAACATGAATAACATAACTAGGATTTGTTTTCTTATTAGCAATGACTTTACAAACAAATGCGAAAATAATTTAGTTATTAATTTAATTGTTGACAAAACGCGATGGTTACCAGTCCAACTTCAGTAATTATTTAAATTAATAAACCTAGTGTAGGTATTATTGTAGGAAAATCATTATTGGAGTGTATTCGATCCAGTCGTGCATTACGCTGTCAACGGCCATACCACGTAGAAAAAACCCGGTCTCGTCAGCTCCCGGCCGTTAAGCTGCGTCGGGTCCCGTTAGTACTTAGGAGGGTGACCACTTGGGAATACGGGATGCTGTTGGCATCAAACCTTTTATCATCACCTGCGGTGGGCAATTGTATCAAAGTGTTAGTTACTGCCATTTGGTGATGTGTTTTGATGTTTCAGTTAGCGCTACCTAGTGGTGAGTATCGATATTTTATCTCGCATTTCTTATGGAGGTGTTATTGGAAACATGAATAACATAACTAGGATTTGTTTTCTTATTAGCAATGACTTTACAAACAAATGCGAAAATAATTTAGTTATTAATTTAATTGTTGACAAAACGCGATGGTTACCAGTCCAACTTCAGTAATTATTTAAATTAATAAACCTAGTGTAGGTATTATTGTAGGAAAATCATTATTGGAGTGTATTCGATTCAGTCGTGCATTACGCTGTCAACGGCCATACCACGTAGAAAAAACCCGGTCTCGTCAGCTCCCGGCCGTTAAGCTGCGTCGGGTCCCGTTAGTACTTAGGAGGGTGACCACTTGGGAATACGGGATGCTGTTGGCATCAAACCTTTTATCATACCTGCGGTGGGCAATTGTATCAAAGTGTTAGTTACTGCCATTTGGTGATGTGTTTTGATGTTTCAGTTAGCGCTACCTAGTGGTGAGTATCGATATTTTATCTCGCATTTCCTTATGGAGGTGTTATTGGAAACATGAATAACATAACTAGGATTTGTTTTCTTATTAGCAATGACTTTACAAACAAATGCGAAAATAATTTAGTTATTAATTTAATTGTTGACAAAACGCGATGGTTACCAGTCCAACTTCAGTAATTATTTAAATTAATAAACCTAGTGTAGGTATTATTGTAGGAAAATCATTATTGGAGTGTATTCGATCCAGTCGTGCATTACGCTGTCAACGGCCATACCACGTAGAAAAAACCCGGTCTCGTCAGCTCCCGGCCGTTAAGCTGCGTCGGGTCCCGTTAGTACTTAGGAGGGTGACCACTTGGGAATACGGGATGCTGTTGGCATCAAACCTTTTATCATCACCTGCGGTGGGCAATTGTATCAAAGTGTTAGTTACTGCCATTTGGTGATGTGTTTTGATGTTTCAGTTAGCGCTACCTAGTGGTGAGTATCGATATTTTATCGCGCATTTCCTTATGGAGGTGTTATTGGAAACATGAATAACATAACTAGGATTTGTTTTCTTATTAGCAATGACTTTACAAACAAATGCGAAAATAATTTAGTTATTAATTTAATTGTTGACAAAACGCGATGGTTACCAGTCCAACTTCAGTAATTATTTAAATTAATAAACCTAGTGTAGGTATTATTGTAGGAAAATCATTATTAGAGTGTATTCGATCCAGTCGTGCATTACGCTGTCAACGGCCATACCACGTAGAAAAAACCCGGTCTCGTCAGCTCCCGGCCGTTAAGCTGCGTCGGGTCCCGTTAGTACTTAGGAGGGTGACCACTTGGGAATACGGGATGCTGTTGGCATCAAACCTTTTATCATACCTGCGGTGGGCAATTGTATCAAAGTGTTAGTTACTGCCATTTGGTGATGTGTTTTGATGTTTCAGTTAGCGCTACCTAGTGGTGAGTATCGATATTTTATCTCGCATTTCCTTATGGAGGTGTTATTGGAAACATGAATAACATAACTAGGATTTGTTTTCTTATTAGCAATGACTTTACAAACAAATGCGAAAATAATTTAGTTATTAATTTAATTGTTGACAAAACGCGATGGTTACCAGTCCAACTTCAGTAATTATTTAAATCTATAAACCTAGTGTAGGTAATTTATTGTACGAAAATCGGGAATAATATTGTATCTAATCCATTTTGGTACATCGGGTGGAGCCATTGATATCAAAGTGTTACCGTATAAAGTTTAGTACCATTTGGTGATGTGTTTTGATGTTTCAGTTAGGGGCCTACCTAGTGGTAAGTATCGATATTTTATCTCGCATTTTGTTGTAAGGGTTATTGGAAACATGAATAACATAACTAGGATTTGTTTTCTTATTAGCAATGACTTTACAAACAAATGCGAAAATAATTTAGTTATTAATTTAATTGTTGACAAAACGCGATGGTTACCAGTCCAACTTCAGTAATTATTTAAACTAAATAAACCTAGTGTAGGTATTATTGTAGGAAAATCATTATTAGAGTGTATTCGATCCAGTCGTGCATTACGCTGTCAACGGCCATACCACGTAGAAAAACCCGGGTCTCGTCAGCTCCCGGCCGTTAAGCTGCGTCGGGTCCCGTTAGTACTTAGGAGGGTGACCACTTGGGAATACGGATGCTTGTTGGCATCAAACCTTTTATCATCACCTGCGGTGGGCAATTGTATCAAAGTGTTAGTTACTGCCATTTGGTGATGTGTTTTGATGTTTCAGTTAGCGCTACCTAGTGGTGAGTATCGATAATTTTATCTCGCATTTCCTTATGGAGGTGTTATTGAAACATGAATAACATAACTAGGATTTGTTTTCTTATTAGCAATGACTTTACAAACAAATGCGAAAATAATTTAGTTATTAATTTAATTGTGACAAAACGCGATGGTTACCAGTCCAACTTCAGTAATTATTTAAACTAATAAACCTAGTGTAGGTATTATTGTAGGAAAATCATTATGGCTGGTATTTTTAGTTTATCGATCCAGTCCGTTGCATTACGCTGTCAACGGCCATACCACGTAGAAAAACCCGGTCTCGTCAGCTCCCGGCCGTTTAAGCTGCGTCGGGTCCCGTTAGTACTTAGGAGGGTGACCACTTTGGGAATACGGGATGCTGTTGGCATCAAACCTTTTATCATACCTGCGGTGGGCAATTGTATCTAAACAAAGTGTTAGTTACTGCCATTTGGTGATGTGTTTTGATGTTTCAGTTAGTGCGCTACTCTAGTGGTGAGTATCGATATTTTATCTCGCATTTCCTTATAGCATGTGTATATTGGAAACATGAATAACATAATTACTGAAGTTTGTTTCTTTACTTAACAATGACTTTACAAACAAATGAAAATAATTTAGTTATTAATTTAATTGTTGACAAAAATGGTTACCAGTCCACTTCAGTAATTATTTAAATTAATAAACCTAGTGTAGGTATTATTGTAGGAAAGCATGGGGTGGAACCATCGCTTGTCAACAATTAAATTAATAACTAGGTAGCCTTTCGCATTTTGTGTAACAAAGTCATTGCTAATGAAAGCAAATCCAACTAATTATGTATTCATGTTTCCAATAACACCTCCATGAAAAGGAAGCGCGCGATGACAATATCGAGCTCACCTGCGCAGCGCTGAGGCGCCAGCAACACAACATCCGCAATCGCGCAACGTAAGAACTTCTTTGATACGGACTGCCCACCGCAGGTGATGATAAAAGGATTTGATGCAGACATCCCTATTGACAGGATCACGCCCTCACACTAACCAGACCCGTTGCACACAGACAACGACCACGGGAATGTTGACGAACAGATTACCGTGTATGCACGACTGTTGACAGCGAATCACGACAATCGTAATGATTTACACAATAATACCTACACTAAGTATTAGTTAAATGTTACTGCGGGAAGTGGACTGGCTCAACCATCGCGTTTTATCAACAATTAAATTAATAACTAATTATTAACCTCGCATTCATTTCGTAACAAAGTCGTGCTAACTAAAAACAAATCTATTAGTTATATTATTCATGTTTCCAATAACCTTTCCATGAAATTGCGCAGATAATATCGTACTCACCACTGCTAGTGTAGCTGAAACATCAAGCTATTTATCATCCAAATGGGCACACATAACTAACCCTTTGAGCAACTCCCCACTGAAAAAGATGATGACAAAGCCCCGGTTGCCAACGGCATCCCATATTTAATTAATCACCCTCTAAGAACGTAACGGGACCCACCCGACACCTGGCGGGAACTGCCAGTTCCGGGGCTTGACACCTTCCCCGTATGAAGCTTAGCCGTTGACAGATAGCGACTGAATCGATACACTCAATAATGTTTTCTACAATATGCACTACGCTAAATTAATTTAAATAATTGCTGATTGAACTGGTAACCATCGCGTTTTGTCAGCAATTAAATACCAACTAAGTGTACAAATAGAGTACATTTCGCATTCTTAACAAAGTCATTGTATTAAAACAAATCCTAGTTATATTATTCATGTTTCCAATAACACTACTCCGCCAGAAAATGCGGGATAAATATCGATACTCACCACCCCGAAATGCAAACAGCGCTAACTGAAACATCAAACACATCGCAAATAACATAACGTGGCATGCTTGCTGACCTGATGCCGACCGCAGGTAAAAGGTTTGATATAACAGCATCCGTATTCCCAAGTGAGTCGCCTCTAATGTAACGGGACGACCGCGGCTGGCCGAGGAGCTGACGACACGGCTTGTTGACAGAATTTCGGCTGGATAATTTTCGTGTGGCGTATGTTGACTGCGTACTGGTACGACGGAGCCTCGAGCTACCCCAATGAACTGTGTTTTCCTACAGCGCATTAATACCCTGCGCTGGAATTTACTGTTAATTTGAAATAAGTACTGAAGTTGAACATTAACCATCATGCTTTGTCAACAATTAAATTAATAACTGAATTATTTTTCTGTTTGTTCGCAAAGTCGTTGCTATGAAGAAAGGAAACAGATCTAGCATGTGTGCCGTATTTCCAATAGCTATAGAGAAATGCGGATAAATATCGTACTGAAGCGGCGCCCCTAGCGCGCTAACAAAGCATCAGGAACATCGCAGAATAACGGCCAACTAACTTTGCTGCCGTACAATTGCCGCGAGCGGATGATAAAAAGGTTTGATGACGAGCAACAGCATCGCGTATTCCCAAGTGATCCGCCCTCTGAAACAACGGCGACCGCGGCAACGGCCAGGCAGTTTACACGTAAGCAATTTCGTGCGTATTTGACGTTGACAGCATGTATGCGACAATCAGCTACGCTCCGTAATGATTTTTGCAATAATACCTACACTAGGTTTATTAATTTAAAATAATTACTGAAGTTGAACTGGTAACCATCGCGTTTTGTCAACAATTAAGAACCAATTAATAACTAAATGGGCTATTTATCGCATTTGCTGAGAAGTCATTGCTAATAGAAAACCAAATCTAATGTGTTATTCATGTTTCAATAACTTTCCGCTAAAGAAATGCGAGGATAAAATATCGTACTCACCACTGAAACAGCGCTTAACTGCCCGCTGTCAAGTAAATCCCAACGGTGGCGTATTTTTGACTACAATTGCCCACGCGAGTGATGATAAAGGTTGATAGCCAACAACATCCACGGCATCCCCTATTCAGTGTCCCCTCTAGCGCGGCGAAACTGCTGGCGGGACCGAGGCAACGGCGAGCACGGACCGGGACATTTCCGTGGTATGGCCGTGTTGACGGCATGCGACACAGATCGAATACTCAATAATGATTTCTACAACTACAATAATACCTGCACTAGGACTTGGTAATTTAGATAATTACTGAGTCAACTGTCTTCCATCGCATTTTGTCAACAATTAAATTGGCTATAACTAAATTATTTTCGCATTTATTGTAAAATCATCGTGCTGGCCAGAATGAAAACAAGTCTGACTTATTCATGTTTTCCAATAACACCTTCCAAGAAATGCGAAGATAAAATATCGTGCTCACCGCTAGATAGCAGCAACGAAACATCAAGGCTCTACATCGCAAATGGCGGTAATATTTCGCTGATGCCACCGCAGGTGATGATTGATGCGGAGCAACATCCTGTTCTAGTGTCGCCCTCCTAAGCATGGCGGACCGACACGGCTCAACGGCCGGGAGGCTGACGAGACAGGGTTTTTTCACCACACGTGGCAAATAGACGACAGATCAGGCCTTCGACCACTGATTTTCTACAATAATGCCTACACTAGGTTTATGAATTTAAATAATTACTGAAGTTGAATGCTAACCATCGCGTTGGTCGACCCTTGTAATCAGCCTAGAACACTACTTTTGTTCAACAAGTCATTGCTAACAAACGGGGGGAGCCCCAAAACGAAAAAAACGACACCGCGGGGGCGCAACGAGCACCGCGCACAAGCAGAACCGCAACAAGCCCACCGCGAGACGACGAGAACGGCACCACCCCAAGAACAAGAAACGGACCCGCAACCCGGCAAACAACGAACCAGCGAAAACGCCACGGCACAGACGAACACCCAAAAACCGCAAAAACCACACCGAAAAAAAACGAGAACGAACCACGGCGGCAGAAAAACAACAAAACGGAACCAAAGCAGAAAAAAACAAATCCTAAATTCATGTTCATCTCAATAACACCTCCTAAAACCGCGATAAATATCGATACTCGCAACTGACTAGCGCCAACAGAGGCATCAGAGACACATCGCAAATGGCGGTAACTAACGCGATACAATTCGCCCACCGCAGGTGATAAGATAAAGGTTTGATGCCAACGGCATCCCAGTCTGATGATCACCTCCTAGCTAACGGGACGATGCAACGGCCGGGTTTGAATCTGGTGGTGTGGCCGTTGACAGCATAATACAACAGGTCAATACACTTCAATAATGATTTTTTCTACAATACCTACGCAAGGTTTAATGAATTTAATTAGTAATTACTGAAGTTGGACTGGTCAAATAAGCGTTTTGTCAGCTGACAATTAAATTAATAACTAAAATTCAAGACACGCCATTTGTTCAACAAGTCATTGCTAACAGAAAACACTAATTGTGTTATTCATGTTCCAATAACACCTCCATGAGAATTGCGCGATGACTGTCGATAAAAACGGCTCACCGCTAGATGGCGCTAACGTCAAAATACATCATGAAATACGGCAGTAACTTCCACGAATTACTTTGACTGCACGCCGCAGGAATGATGATAAAGGATGCGATATGCCAACGGCATCGCTGAAAGTGGTCACCCTCTAAGTACTAACGGATCCCGACCCGGCGCAACAACGGCCGGGGGAACGGATCGAACAATTTTCACCGTGTATGGCCGTTGTTGATCAGCATTATCACGACTGATCGAATACCTCAATAATGATTTTTACTACCACTGGATTTAATTTAAATAGTACGAGGTGAACTGTTCATCGCGTTTTGTCGGCAACAATAAATTAATAACTAAATTATTTTTCGCATTTGTTACTTCGCAAAAATAAGAAAACGAAATCTGAAATTGTGTTATTCATGTTTTCCAACAACACCTTCCATGAAAATGCGAGATATCGTACTCACGCTGACTAGTAACGCTAACTGTCAAGCATCCATGAACACGTCGCAGGTCAGTGGCAACGCCTGATACAACTGCCCGCCGCGGAAATGATAAAGGTTTGATGCCAACGGCATCCCTCGTGTTCCCCAAGTGACTCGCCCTCCCTGAAGCGTACCAACGGGACCCGACTGTTAACGACACAGCTTAACGGCAGGCTATGATGGATCAGGTTTTCTGCGTGGTGTGGCCGTTGACTGCTTTGTGATCAGCGACTGGTCGGATACACCAATAATGATACTCTGCAACTACACTGGAGGTTTGACCGGTTTAAATAATGCTGAAGTTGGTGTGAACACGAAACAACCATCGCGTTTTGTCGGCAATTAAATTAAGTAACTGAAATCATCTTCAAGTGCATTTATTCGTAATCGAAAGTCATAGCAAAAAGCAAATCCTAGTTATGTTATTCATGTTCAATAACACCTCATGAAATGCGAATGCCGTGCTTGATAACTGAAACGTAAAACACATCATGAAATAACGTAATACTTTGTTATTCACCCATGACTGTAAAGATTTGATATGTGCGCTCCATGTTAACTGACAAACACATTGCAACAAACTGGCATGTACCTTACAGCATGTCAGATCATTCTTCAACCGTATTCTTCCTACATCAATACCCACACTAAGGTTATTAATTTAAATAAAACTGAAGTTGAACCGAAAGCAACCACATGAAATTTTGAGTAATAACTAAATTATTTTCGCATTTGTTTTAAAAATCATTGCTAACAAAGCAAATCTAGTTTATGCTGTCTTTTGCCTCCGCCAAGAAATGCGAGATAAATATCGATACTCACTGCTAGGCAACGCTAACTGTATCAAAACACGTCGCGAAATGGCAGTAATAACGGAGACCCGATACTTACACCGCAGGTGATGACAAAGGATGATGCCAGCAACTCATATTTTGGTAAATACTTCCGTAACTGCTAACAGAAACGACACGCACTGGCGTTAGCACGTGGTATGGCCGTTGACAGCGCTGGATCAGGATGCACTCCAAGTAATGATTTTCTACAATAGCTACCTACGCTGGAACCCTGACCAATTTAAATAATTACTGAAATTGAACTGTGTATCGCGTTCTAACGACAAGTAAATTAATAACTAAATTATTTTAAGCATTTGTTTGTAAAGGAAATGTAACTAATAAGAAAACGGAATCTAGTGTGTTCATGTTTCCAATGACACCTCCATGAAATGCGAGAATAAATGTCGTGCTCGCCACTTTAGGCAACGCCCAACTGGAACGTCGAAACACATCGCAGGTAACGTGCAGCAACGCTTTGACAATTGCCACGCAGAAGCGATGACAAAGGAGCTGATTCCAACAGCATCATGTTAGTGGTCACCTAACAGGATGAGCAGCTCAACGGCTTCGAAGCCGAAGTTTCACCGTGTATGGCAACCGTTGACAACGATACGATAGGTCGAATACGCTCAAATAATGATTTCGACAATGTCTGCTAGAGTTGACCAGTTTGAAGAGTACTGAGGTGGCCGTGCGCAAATAAATGTTTTGTCAGCAATTAATTAATGGCAAATTATTTTCGCATTTCAGTATGAAGTGGCCCTTTAATGAAACAAATCTAGATATGTTGATTCATGTTTCAATAACACACTCCGCCAAGAAATGCGAATAAAATATCGTACTCACCGCTAGGCAGCGCCCAGCTGGCTGTCCGTACATCGCAGATGGCGATGGCTTCCAGTGTTTGACCGCCAACAGCATCCCGTATTGATCACCTCCTGGCTACTAACGGGACCCGACGCCTGAGCGAGGGTGACGAGGTTAAGTTTTCTTTACGTGTCATAACCGCGTTGACAACGTAATGCGACTGGCGATCGGCTGCATCAATAATGATTTTCTACAATAACTCACCTACGCCGTTTTAATTTTTAGTTTAAAATAATTACTGAGACGAACTGTGACCCCCCTCATCGCGTTTTGTCAACAATTAAATAATAACTAAATTATTTTCGCATTTGTGTAAGTCGTGCTAACTCAAAACAATCTAATTTATGTTATTCATGTTTCCAATAACACCTCACATAGCGAATAAATATCGATACTCACGCTGGCGCTCAGCTGAAACATCGAACCCTATCATGATGGCAGTAACTAACGCTTTGTCTGTTGCCCACCGCAGGTAATGATAAAAGGTGATGCCAGCTGTTCCATAGTGCCCTCCAGTAACAGGACGGCTGCTGGCGCAACGGCGGGGCTGACGAGACCGC
>NW_025533340.1:0-42197 GCF_020631705.1 Daphnia magna | reverse complement strand
CTCAAGGTTTCTTCTATATGTAAACAGCATCAAATATACTTGTATTCAATGTGAATACACTGTTATACCATGAGTTTTTACTTCTATATGTAAACAGCATCGAATATACTTGTATTCAATGTGAATACACTGTTATACCATGAGTTTTTACTTCTATATGTAAACTGCATGGAATATACTTGTATTCAATGTGAATACACTGTTATACCATGAGTTTTTACTTCTATATGTAAACTGCATCAAATATACTTGTATTCAATGTGAATACACTGTTATACCATGAGTTTTTACTTCTATATATAAACTGCATCGAATATATACTTGTATTCAATGTGAATACACTGTTATACCATGAGTTTTTACTTCTATATGTAAACAGCATCAAATATACTTGTATTCAATGTGAATACACTGTTATACCATGAGTTTTTACTTCTATATGTAAACTGCATGGAATATACTTGTATTCAATGTGAATACACTGTTATACCATGAGTTTTTACTTCTATATGTAAACTGCATCGAATATACTTGTATTCAATGTGAATACACTGTTATACCATGAGTTTTTACTTCTATATGTAAACAGCATCAAATATACTTGTATTCAATGTGAATACACTGTTATACCATGAGTTTTTACTTCTATATGTAAACTGCATGGAATATACTTGTATTCAATGTGAATACACTGTTATACCATGAGTTTTTACTTCTATATGTAAACAGCATCAAATATACTTGTATTCAATGTGAATACACTGTTATACCATGAGTTTTTACTTCTATATGTAAACTGCATGGAATATACTTGTATTCAATGTGAATACACTGTTATACCATGAGTTTTTACTTCTATATGTAAACTGCATGGAATATACTTGTATTCAATGTGAATACACTGTTATACCATGAGTTTTTACTTCTATATATAAACAGCATCAAATATACTTGTATTCAATGTGAATACACTTGTTATACCATGAGTTTTTACTTCTATATGTAAACTGCATGAAATATACTTGTATTCAATGTGAATACACTGTTATACCATGAGTTTTTACTTCTATATGTAAACTGCATGGAATATACTTGTATTCAATGTGAATACACTGTTATACCATGAGTTTTTACTTCTATATGTAAACAGCATCAAATATACTTGTATTCAATGTGAATACACTGTTATACCATGAGTTTTTACTTCTATATGTAAACAGCATCAGGAATATACTTGTATTCAATGTGAATACACTGTTATACCATGAGTTTTTTACTTCTATATGTAAAACTGCATGGAATATACTTGTATTCAATGTGAATACACTGTTATACCATGAGTTTTTACTTCTATATGTAAACTGCATGGAATATACTTGTATTCAATGTGAATACACTGTTATACCATGAGTTTTAACTTCTATATGTAAACTGCATCAAATATACTTGTATTCAATGTGAATACACTGTTATACCATGAGTTTTTACTTCTATATGTAAACTGCATCAAATATACTTGTATTCAATGTGAATACACTGTTATACCATGAGTTTTTACTTCTATATGTAAACAGCATCAAATATACTTGTATTCAATGTGAATACACTGTTATACCATGAGTTTTTACTTCTATATATAAACTCCATGAAATATACTTGTATTCAATGTGAATACACTGTTATACCATGAGTTTTTACTTCTATATGTAAACTGCATCAAATATACTTGTATTCAATGTGAATACACTGTTATACCATGAGTTTTTACTTCTATATGTAAACTGCATCAAATATACTTGTATTCAATGTGAATACACTGTTATCTACCATGAGTTTTTACTTCTATATGTAAACAGCATCAAATATACTTGTATTCAATGTGAATACACTGTTATACCATGAGTTTTTACTTCTATATGTAAACTGCATGGAATATACTTGTATTCAATGTGAATACACTGTTATACCATGAGTTTTTACTTCTATATGTAAACTGCATGAAATATACTTGTATTCAATGTGAATACACTGTTATACCATGAGTTTTTACTTCTATATGTAAACAGCACATCAAATATACTTGTATTCAATGTGAATACACTGTTATACCATGAGTTTTTACTTCTATATGTAAACACTGCATCAAATATACTTGTATTCAATGTGAATACACTGTTATACCATGAGTTTTTACTTCTATATGTAAACTGCATCAAATATACTTGTATTCAATGTGAATACACTGTTATACCATGAGTTTTTACTTCTATATATAAACAGCATCAAATATACTTGTATTCAATGTGAATACACTGTTATACCATGAGTTTTTACTTCTATATGTAAACTGCATGGAATATACTTGTATTCAATGTGAATACACTGTTATACCATGAGTTTTTACTTCTATATGTAAACTGCATCAAATATACTTGTATTCAATGTGAATACACTGTTATACCATGAGTTTTTACTTCTATATGTAAACAGCATCAAATATACTTGTATTCAATGTGAATACACTGTTATACCATGAGTTTTTACTTCTATTATGTAAACTGCATGGAATATACTTGTATTCAATGTGAATACACTGTTATACCATGAGTTTTAACTTCTATATGTAAACTGCATCAAATATACTTGTATTCAATGTGAATACACTGTTATACCATGAGTTTTTACTTCTATATGTAAACAGCATCAAATATACTTGTATTCAATGTGAATACACTGTTATACCATGAGTTTTTACTTCTATATGTAAACTGCATCAAATATACTTGTATTCAATGTGAATACACTGTTATACCATGAGTTTTTACTTCTATATGTAAACTGCATCAAATATACTTGTATTCAATGTGAATACACTGTTATACCATGAGTTTTTACTTCTATATGTAAACTGCATCAAATATACTTGTATTCAATGTGAATACACTGTTATACCATGAGTTTTTACTTCTATATGTAAACAGCATCAAATATACTTGTATTCAATGTGAATACACTGTTATACCATGAGTTTTTACTTCTATATGTAAACTGCATTGAATATACTTGTATTCAATGTGAATACACTGTTATACCACGAGTTTTTACTTCTATATATAAAACAGCATCAAATATACTTGTATTCAATGTGAATACACTGTTATACCATGAGTTTTTACTTCTATATGTAAACTGCATGGAATATACTTGTATTCAATGTGAATACACTGTTATACCATGAGTTTTTACTTCTATATATAAACTGCATGGAATATACTTGTATTCAATGTGAATACACTGTTATACCATGAGTTTTTACTTCTATATGTAAACAGCATCAAATATACTTGTATTCAATGTGAATACACTGTTATACCATGAGTTTTTACTTCTATATGTAAACTGCATGAAATATACTTGTATTCAATGTGAATACACTGTTATACCATGAGTTTTTACTTCTATATAGTAAACTGCATCAAATATACTTGTATTCAATGTGAATACACTGTTATACCATGAGTTTTTACTTCTATATGTAAACAGCATCAAATATACTTGTATTCAATGTGAATACACTGTTATACCATGAGTTTTTACTTCTATATATAAACTGCATGGAATATACTTGTATTCAATGTGAATACACTGTTATTACCATGAGTTTTTACTTCTATATGTAAACAGCATCATGGAATATACTTGTATTCAATGTGAATACACTGTTATACCATGAGTTTTTACTTCTATATGTAAACAGCATCAAATATACTTGTATTCAATGTGAATACACTGTTATACCATGAGTTTTTACTTCTATATGTAAACTGCATGGAATATACTTGTATTCAATGTGAATACACTGTTATACCTATGAGTTTTTACTTCTATATGTAAACTAAATGACATCATGCTGTGTATTCAATGTGAATACACTGTTATATCCATGAGTTTTTACTTCTATATGTAAACTGCATCAAATATACTTGTATTCAATGTGAATACACTGTTATACCATGAGTTTTTACTTCTATATAGTAAACTGCATCAAATATACTTGTATTCAATGTGAATACACTGTTATACCATGAGTTTTTACTTCTATATGTAAACTGCATCAAATATACTTGTATTCAATGTGAATACACTGTTATACCATGAGTTTTTACTTCTATATGTAAACAGCATCAAATATACTTGTATTCAATGTGAATACACTGTTATACCATGTAGTTTTTACTTCTATATGTAAACTGCAATCAAATATACTTGTATTCAATGTGAATACACTGTTATACCATGAGTTTTTACTTCTATATGTAAACTGCATGGAATATACTTGTATTCAATGTGAATACACTGTTATACCATGAGTTTTTACTTCTATATGTAAACTGCATCAAATATACTTGTATTCAATGTGAATACACTGTTATACCATGAGTTTTTACTTCTATATGTAAACTACAGCATCAAATATACTTGTATTCAATGTGAATACACTGTTATACCATGGAGTTTTTACTTCTATATGTAAACTGCATGGAATATACTTGTATTCAATGTGAATACACTGTTATACCATGAGTTTTTACTTCTATATGTAAACTGCATCAAATATACTTGTATTCAATGTGAATACACTGTTATACCATGAGTTTTTACTTCTATATGTAAACTGCATCGAATATACTTACTTGTATTCAATGTGAATACACTGTTATACCATGAGTTTTTACTTCTATATATAAACTGCATCGAATATACTTGTATTCAATGTGAATACACTGTTATACCATGAGTTTTTACTTCTATATGTAAACTGCATCAAATATACTTGTATTCAATGTGAATACACTGTTATACCATGAGGTTTTACTTCTATATGTAAACTGCATCAAATATACTTGTATTCAATGTGAATACACTGTTATACCATGAGTTTTTACTTCTATATGTAAACTGCATAAAGAATATACTTGTATTCAATGTGAATACACTGTTATACCATGAGTTTTTACTTCTATATGTAAACAACAGCATCAAATATACTTGTATTCAATGTGAATACACTGTTATACCATGAGTTTTTACTTCTATATGTAAACTGCATCAAATATACTTGTATTCAATGTGAATACACTGTTATACCATGAGTTTTTACTTCTATATGTAAACTGCATCAAATATACTTGTATTCAATGTGAATACACTGTTATACCATGAGTTTTTACTTCTATATGTAAACTGCATCAAATATACTTGTATTCAATGTGAATACACTGTTATACCATGAGTTTTTACTTCTATATGTAAAACTGCATGGAATATACTTGTATTCAATGTGAATACACTGTTATACCATGAGTTTTTACTTCTATATAGTAAACTGCATCAAATATACTTGTATTCAATGTGAATACACTGTTATACCATGAGTTTTTACTTCTATATGTAAACTGCATCAAATATACTTGTATTCAATGTGAATACACTGTTATACCATGAGTTTTTACTTCTATATGTAAACTGCATGGAATATACTTATATTCAATGTGAATACACTGTTATACCATGAGTTTTTACTTCTATATGTAAACAGCATCAAATATACTTGTATTCAATGTGAATACACTGTTATACCATGAGTTTTTACTTCTATATGTAAACTGCATGGAATATACTTGTATTCAATGTGAATACACTGTTATACCATGAGTTTTTACTTCTATATATAAACTGCATCAAATATACTTGTATTCAATGTGAATACACTGTTATACCATGAGTTTTTACTTCTATATGTAAACTGCATCAAATATACTTGTATTTCAATGTAGAATACACTTGTTATACCATGAGTTTTTACTTCTATATGTAAACAGCATCAAATATACTTGTATTCAATGTGAATACACTGTTATACCATGAGTTTTTACTTCTATATATAAACTGCATGGAATATACTTGTATTCAATGTGAATACACTGTTATACCATGAGTTTTTACTTCTATATGTAAACTGCATCAAATATACTTGTATTCAATGTGAATACACTGTTATACCATGAGTTTTTACTTCTATATGTAAACAGCATCAAATATACTTGTATTCAATGTGAATACACTGTTATACCATGAGTTTTTACTTCTATATGTAAACTGCATGGAATATACTTGTATTCAATGTGAATACACTGTTATACCATGAGTTTTTACTTCTATATGTAAACAGCATCAAATATACTTGTATTCAATGTGAATACACTGTTATACCATGAGTTTTTACTTCTATATGTAAACTGCATCAAATATACTTGTATTCAATGTGAATACACTGTTATACCATGAGTTTTTACTTCTATATGTAAACTGCATGGAATATACTTGTATTCAATGTGAATACACTGTTATACCATGAGTTTTTACTTCTATATGTAAACTGCATCAAATATACTTGTATTCAATGTGAATACACTGTTATACCATGAGTTTTTACTTCTATATGTAAACTGCATCAAATATACTTGTATTCAATGTGAATACACTGTTATACCATGAGTTTTTACTTCTATATGTAAACTGCATGGAATATACTTGTATTCAATGTGAATACACTGTTATACCATGAGTTTTTACTTCTATATGTAAACAGCATCATGGAATATACTTGTATTCAATGTGAATACACTGTTATACCATGAGTTTTTACTTCTATATGTAAACAGCATCAAATATACTTGTATTCAATGTGAATACACTGTTATACCATGAGTTTTTACTTCTATATGTAAACTGCATGGAATATACTTGTATTCAATGTGAATACACTGTTATACCATGAGTTTTTACTTCTATATATAAACTGCATGGAATATACTTGTATTCAATGTGAATACACTGTTATACCATGAGTTTTTACTTCTATATGTAAACTGCATCAAATATACTTGTATTCAATGTGAATACACTGTTATACCATGAGTTTTTACTTCTATATGTAAACTGCATCAAATATACTTGTATTCAATGTGAATACACTGTTATACCATGAGTTTTTACTTCTATATGTAAACAGCATCAAATATACTTGTATTCAATGTGAATACACTGTTATACCATGAGTTTTATACTTCTATATGTAAACTGCATGAAATATACTTGTATTCAATGTGAATACACTGTTATACCATGAGTTTTTACTTCTATATGTAAACTGCATCAAATATACTTGTATTCAATGTGAATACACTGTTATACCATGAGTTTTTACTTCTATATGTAAACAGCATCAAATATACTTGTATTCAATGTGAATACACTGTTATACCATGAGTTTTTACTTCTATATGTAAACAGCATCAAATATACTTGTATTCAATGTGAATACACTGTTATACCATGAGTTTTTACTTCTATATATAAACTGCATGGAATATACTTGTATTCAATGTGAATACACTGTTATACCATGAGTTTTTACTTCTATATGTAAACTGCATGGAATATACTTGTATTCAATGTGAATACACTGTTATACCATGAGTTTTTACTTCTATATGTAAACTGCATCAAATATACTTGTATTCAATGTGAATACACTGTTATACCATGAGTTTTTACTTCTATATGTAAACTGCATCAAATATACTTGTATTCAATGTGAATACACTGTTATACCATGAGTTTTTACTTCTATATGTAAACTGCATCAAATATACTTGTATTCAATGTGAATACACTGTTATACCATGAGTTTTTACTTCTATATAGTAAACTGCATCAAATATACTTGTATTCAATGTGAATACACTGTTATACCATGAGTTTTTACTTCTATATGTAAACTGCATCGAATATACTTGTATTCAATGTGAATACACTGTTATACCATGAGTTTTTACTTCTATATGTAAACTGCATCAAATATACTTGTATTCAATGTGAATACACTGTTATACCATGAGTTTTTACTTCTATATGTAAACTGCATGGAATATACTTGTATTCAATGTGAATACACTGTTATACCATGAGTTTTTAGCTTCTACTATGTAAACTGCATCGAATATACTTGTATTCAATGTGAATACACTGTTATACCATGAGTTTTTACTTCTATATGTAAACTGCATCAAATATACTTGTATTCAATGTGAATACACTGTTATACCATGAGTTTTTACTTCTATATGTAAACTGCATCAAATATACTTGTATTCAATGTGAATACACTGTTATACCATGAGTTTTTACTTCTATATGTAAACTGCATCAAATATACTTGTATTCAATGTGAATACACTGTTATACCATGAGTTTTTACTTCTATATGTAAACTGCATCAAATATACTTGTATTCAATGTGAATACACTGTTATACCATGAGTTTTTACTTCTATATGTAAACAGCATCATGGAATATACTTGTATTCAATGTGAATACACTGTTATACCATGAGTTTTTACTTCTATATGTAAACTGCATCAAATATACTTGTATTCAATGTGAATACACTGTTATACCATGAGTTTTTACTTCTATATATAAACTGCATCGAAATATACTTGTATTCAATGTGAATACACTGTTATACCATGAGTTTTTACTTCTATATGTAAACTGCATGGAATATACTTGTATTCAATGTGAATACACTGTTATACCATGAGTTTTTACTTCTATATGTAAACTGCATCAAATATACTTGTATTCAATGTGAATACACTGTTATACCATGAGTTTTTACTTCTATATGTAAACTGCATGAAATATACTTGTATTCAATGTGAATACACTGTTATACCATGAGTTTTTACTTCTATATGTAAACTGCATCAAATATACTTGTATTCAATGTGAATACACTGTTATACCATGAGTTTTTACTTCTATATGTAAACAGCATCAAATATACTTGTATTCAATGTGAATACACTGTTATACCATGAGTTTTTACTTCTATATGTAAACTGCATCGAAATATACTTGTATTCAATGTGAATACACTGTTATACCATGAGTTTTTACTTCTATATGTAAACTGCATCAAATATACTTGTATTCAATGTGAATACACTGTTATACCATGAGTTTTTACTTCTATATGTAAACTGCATCGAATATACTTGTATTCAATGTGAATACACTGTTATACCATGAGTTTTTACTTCTATATGTAAACAGCATCAAATATACTTGTATTCAATGTGAATACACTGTTATACCATGAGTTTTTACTTCTATATGTAAACTGCATGGAATATACTTGTATTCAATGTGAATACACTGTTATACCATGAGTTTTTACTTCTATATGTAAACTGCATGGAATATACTTGTATTCAATGTGAATACACTGTTATACCATGAGTTTTTACTTCTAATATGTAAACTGCATAACAAATATACTTGTATTCAATGTGAATACACTGTTATACCATGAGTTTTTACTTCTATATGTAAACAGCATCAAATATACTTGTATTCAATGTGAATACACTGTTATACCATGAGTTTTTACTTCTATATGTAAACAGCATCAAATATACTTGTATTCAATGTGAATACACTGTTATACCATGAGTTTTTACTTCTATATGTAAACAGCATCATGGAATATACTTGTATTCAATGTGAATACACTGTTATACCATGAGTTTTAACTTCTATATATAAACTGGCATGGAATATACTTGTATTCAATGTGAATACACTGTTATACCATGAGTTTTTACTTCTATATGTAAACAGCATCAAATATACTTGTATTCAATGTGAATACACTGTTATACCATGAGTTTTTACTTCTATATGTAAACAGCATCAAATATACTTGTATTCAATGTGAATACACTGTTATACCATGAGTTTTTACTTCTATATGTAAACTGCATGAAATATACTTGTATTCAATGTGAATACACTGTTATACCATGAGTTTTTACTTCTATATGTAAACTGCATCAAATATACTTGTATTCAATGTGAATACACTGTTATACCATGAGTTTTTACTTCTATATGTAAACTGCATCAAATATACTTGTATTCAATGTGAATACACTGTTATACCATGAGTTTTTACTTCTATATGTAAACAGCATCAAATATACTTGTATTCAATGTGAATACACTGTTATACCATGAGTTTTTACTTCTATATGTAAACTGCATGGAATATACTTGTATTCAATGTGAATACACTGTTATACCATGAGTTTTTACTTCTATATATAAACTGCATGGAAATATACTTGTATTCAATGTGAATACACTGTTATACCATGAGTTTTTACTTCTATATGTAAACAGCATCAAATATACTTGTATTCAATGTGAATACACTGTTATACCATGAGTTTTTACTTCTATATGTAAACTGCATGGAATATACTTGTATTCAATGTGAATACACTGTTATACCATGAGTTTTTACTTCTATATGTAAACTGCATCAAATATACTTGTATTCAATGTGAATACACTGTTATACCATGAGTTTTTACTTCTATATGTAAACAGCATCAAATATACTTGTATTCAATGTGAATACACTGTTATACCATGAGTTTTTACTTCTATATGTAAACAGCATCAAATATACTTGTATTCAATGTGAATACACTGTTATACCATGAGTTTTTACTTCTATATATAAACTGCATCGAATATACTTGTATTCAATGTGAATACACTGTTATACCATGAGTTTTTACTTCTATATGTAAACTGCATCGAATATACTTGTATTCAATGTGAATACACTGTTATACCATGAGTTTTTACTTCTATATGTAAACTGCATGGAATATACTTGTATTCAATGTGAATACACTGTTATACCATGAGTTTTTACTTCTATATGTAAACAGCATCAAATATACTTGTATTCAATGTGAATACACTGTTATACCATGAGTTTTTACTTCTATATGTAAACTGCATCGAAATATACTTGTATTCAATGTGAATACACTGTTATACCATGAGTTTTTACTTCTATATGTAAACTGCATCAAATATACTTGTATTCAATGTGAATACACTGTTATACCATAAGTTTTTACTTCTATATGTAAACTGCATGGAATATACTTGTATTCAATGTGAATACACTGTTATACCATGAGTTTTTACTTCTATATATAAACTGCATCAAATATACTTGTATTCAATGTGAATACACTGTTATACCATGAGTTTTTACTTCTATATGTAAACAGCATCAAATATACTTGTATTCAATGTGAATACACTGTTATACCATGAGTTTTTACTTCTATATAGTAAACTGCATGGAATATATACTTGTATTCAATGTGAATACACTGTTATACCATGAGTTTTTACTTCTATATGTAAACTGCATCAAATATACTTGTATTCAATGTGAATACACTGTTATACCATGAGTTTTTACTTCTATATGTAAACTGCATCAAATATACTTGTATTCAATGTGAATACACTGTTATACCATGAGTTTTTACTTCTATATGTAAACAGCATCAAATATACTTGTATTCAATGTGAATACACTGTTATACCATGAGTTTTTACTTCTATATGTAAACTGCATCAAATATACTTGTATTCAATGTGAATACACTGTTATACCATGAGTTTTTACTTCTATATGTAAACTGCATGGAATATACTTGTATTCAATGTGAATACACTGTTATACCATGAGTTTTTACTTCTATATGTAAACTGCATGGAATATACTTGTATTCAATGTGAATACACTGTTATACCATGAGTTTTTACTTCTATATGTAAACAGCATCAAATATACTTGTATTCAATGTGAATACACTGTTATACCATGAGTTTTTACTTCTATATGTAAACTGCATGGAATATACTTGTATTTCAATGTGAATACACTGTTATACCATGAGTTTTTACTTCTATATGTAAACTGCATCAAATATACTTGTATTCAATGTGAATACACTGTTATACCATGAGTTTTTACTTCTATATGTAAACAGCATCAAATATACTTGTATTCAATGTGAATACACTGTTATACCATGAGTTTTTACTTCTATATGTAAACTGCATCAAATATACTTGTATTCAATGTGAATACACTGTTATACCATGAGTTTTTACTTCTATATGTAAACTGCATGGAATATACTTGTATTCAATGTGAATACACTGTTATACCATGAGTTTTTACTTCTATATGTAAACAGCATCAAATATACTTGTATTCAATGTGAATACACTGTTATACCATGAGTTTTTACTTCTATATGTAAACTGCATGGAATATACTTGTATTCAATGTGAATACACTGTTATACCATGAGTTTTTACTTCTATATGTAAACTGCATCAAATATACTTGTATTCAATGTGAATACACTGTTATACCATGAGTTTTTACTTCTATATGTAAACAGCATCAAATATACTTGTATTCAATGTGAATACACTGTTATACCATGAGTTTTTACTTCTATATAGTAAACTGCATCAAATATACTTGTATTCAATGTGAATACACTGTTATACCATGAGTTTTTACTTCTATATGTAAACTGCATCAAATATACTTGTATTCAATGTGAATACACTGTTATACCATGAGTTTTTACTTCTATATATAAACTGCATGGAATATACTTGTATTCAATGTGAATACACTGTTATACCATGAGTTTTTACTTCTATATATAAACAGCATCAAATATACTTGTATTCAATGTGAATACACTGTTATACCATGAGTTTTTACTTCTATATGTAAACTGCATGGAATATACTTGTATTCAATGTGAATACACTGTTATACCATGAGTTTTTACTTCTATATGTAAACTGCATGGAATATACTTGTATTCAATGTGAATACACTGTTATACCATGAGTTTTTACTTCTATATGTAAACTGCATCAAATATACTTGTATTCAATGTGAATACACTGTTATACCATGAGTTTTTACTTCTATATGTAAACAGCATCAAATATACTTGTATTCAATGTGAATACACTGTTATACCATGAGTTTTTACTTCTATATGTAAACAGCATCAAATATACTTGTATTCAATGTGAATACACTGTTATACCATGAGTTTTTACTTCTATATGTAAACAGCATCAAATATACTTGTATTCAATGTGAATACACTGTTATACCATGAGTTTTTACTTCTATATATAAACTGCATGAAATATACTTGTATTCAATGTGAATACACTGTTATACCATGAGTTTTTACTTCTATATGTAAACTGCATGGAATATACTTGTATTCAATGTGAATACACTGTTATACCATGAGTTTTTACTTCTATATGTAAACAGCATCAAATATACTTGTATTCAATGTGAATACACTGTTATACCATGAGTTTTTACTTCTATATGTAAACTGCATGGAATATACTTGTATTCAATGTGAATACACTGTTATACCATGAGTTTTTACTTCTATATGTAAACTGCATCAAATATACTTGTATTCAATGTGAATACACTGTTATACCATGAGTTTTTACTTCTATATGTAAACTGCATCAAATATACTTGTATTCAATGTGAATACACTGTTATACCATGAGTTTTTACTTCTATATGTAAACAGCATCAAAAATACTTGTATTCAATGTGAATACACTGTTATACCATGAGTTTTTACTTCTATATATAAACTGCATGGAATATACTTGTATTCAATGTGAATACACTGTTATACCATGAGTTTTTACTTCTATATGTAAACTGCATGAAATATACTTGTATTCAATGTGAATACACTGTTATACCATGAGTTTTTACTTCTATATGTAAACAGCATCAAATATACTTGTATTCAATGTGAATACACTGTTATACCATGAGTTTTTACTTCTATATGTAAACTGCATGGAATATACTTGTATTCAATGTGAATACACTGTTATACCATGAGTTTTTACTTCTATATGTAAACAGCATCAAATATACTTGTATTCAATGTGAATACACTGTTATACCATGAGTTTTTACTTCTATATGTAAACTGCATGAAATATACTTGTATTCAATGTGAATACACTGTTATACCATGAGTTTTTACTTCTATATGTAAACAGCATCAAATATACTTGTATTCAATGTGAATACACTGTTATACCATGAGTTTTTACTTCTATATGTAAACTGCATGGAATATACTTGTATTCAATGTGAATACACTGTTATACCATGAGTTTTTACTTCTATATGTAAACTGCATCAAATATACTTGTATTCAATGTGAATACACTGTTATACCATGAGTTTTTACTTCTATATGTAAACAGCATCAAATATACTTGTATTCAATGTGAATACACTGTTATACCATGAGTTTTTACTTCTATATGTAAACAGCATCAAATATACTTGTATTCAATGTGAATACACTGTTATACCATGAGTTTTTACTTCTATATGTAAACTGCATGGAATATACTTGTATTCAATGTGAATACACTGTTATACCATGAGTTTTTACTTCTATATGTAAACTGCATCAAATATACTTGTATTCAATGTGAATACACTGTTATACCATGAGTTTTAACTTCTATATGTAAACTGCATCAAATATACTTGTATTCAATGTGAATACACTGTTATACCATGAGTTTTTACTTCTATATATAAACTGCATGGAATATACTTGTATTCAATGTGAATACACTGTTATACCATGAGTTTTTACTTCTATATGTAAACAGCATCAAATATACTTGTATTCAATGTGAATACACTGTTATACCATGAGTTTTTACTTCTATATGTAAACTGCATCAAATATACTTGTATTCAATGTGAATACACTGTTATACCATGAGTTTTTACTTCTATATGTAAACAGCATCAAATATACTTGTATTCAATGTGAATACACTGTTATACCATGAGTTTTTACTTCTATATGTAAACTGCATGGAATATACTTGTATTCAATGTGAATACACTGTTATACCATGAGTTTTTACTTCTATATGTAAACTGCATCAAATATACTTGTATTCAATGTGAATACACTGTTATACCATGAGTTTTTACTTCTATATGTAAACAGCATCAAATATACTTGTATTCAATGTGAATACACTGTTATACCATGAGTTTTTACTTCTATATGTAAACAGCATCAAATATACTTGTATTCAATGTGAATACACTGTTATACCATGAGTTTTTACTTCTATATGTAAACTGCATGGAATATACTTGTATTCAATGTGAATACACTGTTATACCATGAGTTTTTACTTCTATATGTAAACTGCATCAAATATACTTGTATTCAATGTGAATACACTGTTATACCATGAGTTTTTACTTCTATATGTAAACTGCATGGAATATACTTGTATTCAATGTGAATACACTGTTATACCATGAGTTTTTACTTCTATATGTAAACAGCATCAAATATACTTGTATTCAATGTGAATACACTGTTATACCATGAGTTTTTACTTCTATATGTAAACAGCATCAAATATACTTGTATTCAATGTGAATACACTGTTATACCATGAGTTTTTACTTCTATATGTAAACTGCCATGGAATATACTTGTATTCAATGTGAATACACTGTTATACCATGAGTTTTTACTTCTATATGTAAACAGCATCAAATATACTTGTATTCAATGTGAATACACTGTTATACCATGAGTTTTTACTTCTATATGTAAACAGCATCAAATATACTTGTATTCAATGTGAATACACTGTTATACCATGAGTTTTTACTTCTATATGTAAACTGCATGGAATATACTTGTATTCAATGTGAATACACTGTTATACCATGAGTTTTTACTTCTATATGTAAACAGCATATCAAATATACTTGTATTCAATGTGAATACACTGTTATACCATGAGTTTTTACTTCTATATGTAAACTGCATGGAATATACTTGTATTCAATGTGAATACACTGTTATACCATGAGTTTTTACTTCTATATGTAAACAGCATCAAATATACTTGTATTCAATGTGAATACACTGTTATACCATGAGTTTTTACTTCTATATGTAAACTGCATGGAATATACTTGTATTCAATGTGAATACACTGTTATACCATGAGTTTTTACTTCTATATGTAAACTGCATGGAATATACTTGTATTCAATGTGAATACACTGTTATACCATGAGTTTTTACTTCTATATGTAAACTGCATCAAATATACTTGTATTCAATGTGAATACACTGTTATACCATGAGTTTTTACTTCTATATGTAAACAGCATCAAATATACTTGTATTCAATGTGAATACACTGTTATACCATGAGTTTTTACTTCTATATGTAAACAGCATCAAATATACTTGTATTCAATGTGAATACACTGTTATACCATGAGTTTTTACTTCTATATGTAAACAGCATCAAATATACTTGTATTCAATGTGAATACACTGTTATACCATGAGTTTTTACTTCTATATGTAAACAGCATCAAATATACTTGTATTCAATGTGAATACACTGTTATACCATGAGTTTTTACTTCTATATGTAAACTGCATGGAATATACTTGTATTCAATGTGAATACACTGTTATACCATGAGTTTTTACTTCTATATGTAAACTGCATCAAATATACTTGTATTCAATGTGAATACACTGTTATACCATGAGTTTTTACTTCTATATGTAAACAGCATCAAATATACTTGTATTCAATGTGAATACACTGTTATACCATGAGTTTTTACTTCTATATGTAAACTGCATGGAATATACTTGTATTCAATGTGAATACACTGTTATACCATGAGTTTTTACTTCTATATGTAAACAGCATCAAATATACTTGTATTCAATGTGAATACACTGTTATACCATGAGTTTTTACTTCTATATGTAAACAGCATCAAATATACTTGTATTCAATGTGAATACACTGTTATACCATGAGTTTTTACTTCTATATGTAAACTGCATGGAATATACTTGTATTCAATGTGAATACACTGTTATACCATGAGTTTTTACTTCTATATGTAAACTGCATGGAATATACTTGTATTCAATGTGAATACACTGTTATACCATGAGTTTTTACTTCTATATGTAAACTGCATCAAATATACTTGTATTCAATGTGAATACACTGTTATACCATGAGTTTTTACTTCTATATGTAAACAGCATCAAATATACTTGTATTCAATGTGAATACACTGTTATACCATGAGTTTTTACTTCTATATGTAAACAGCATCAAATATACTTGTATTCAATGTGAATACACTGTTATACCATGAGTTTTTACTTCTATATGTAAACTGCATGGAATATACTTGTATTCAATGTGAATACACTGTTATACCATGAGTTTTTACTTCTATATGTAAACAGCATCAAATATACTTGTATTCAATGTGAATACACTGTTATACCATGAGTTTTTACTTCTATATGTAAACAGCATCAAATATACTTGTATTCAATGTGAATACACTGTTATACCATGAGTTTTTACTTCTATATGTAAACAGCATCAAATATACTTGTATTCAATGTGAATACACTGTTATACCATGAGTTTTTACTTCTATATGTAAACAGCATCAAATATACTTGTATTCAATGTGAATACACTGTTATACCATGAGTTTTTACTTCTATATGTAAACTGCATGGAATATACTTGTATTCAATGTGAATACACTGTTATACCATGAGTTTTTACTTCTATATGTAAACAGCATCAAATATACTTGTATTCAATGTGAATACACTGTTATACCATGAGTTTTTACTTCTATATGTAAACAGCATCAAATATACTTGTATTCAATGTGAATACACTGTTATACCATGAGTTTTTACTTCTATATGTAAACTGCATGGAATATACTTGTATTCAATGTGAATACACTGTTATACCATGAGTTTTTACTTCTATATGTAAACTGCATCAAATATACTTGTATTCAATGTGAATACACTGTTATACCATGAGTTTTTACTTCTATATGTAAACAGCATCAAATATACTTGTATTCAATGTGAATACACTGTTATACCATGAGTTTTTACTTCTATATGTAAACAGCATCGAAATATACTTGTATTCAATGTGAATACACTGTTATACCATGAGTTTTTACTTCTATATGTAAACAGCATCAAATATACTTGTATTCAATGTGAATACACTGTTATACCATGAGTTTTTACTTCTATATGTAAACAGCATCAAATATACTTGTATTCAATGTGAATACACTGTTATACCATGAGTTTTTACTTCTATATGTAAACTGCATCAAATATACTTGTATTCAATGTGAATACACTGTTATACCATGAGTTTTTACTTCTATATGTAAACAGCATCAAATATACTTGTATTCAATGTGAATACACTGTTATACCATGAGTTTTTACTTCTATATGTAAACAGCATCAAATATACTTGTATTCAATGTGAATACACTGTTATACCATGAGTTTTTACTTCTATATGTAAACTGCATGGAATATACTTGTATTCAATGTGAATACACTGTTATACCATGAGTTTTTACTTCTATATGTAAACAGCATCAAATATACTTGTATTCAATGTGAATACACTGTTATACCATGAGTTTTTACTTCTATATGTAAACTGCATGGAATATACTTGTATTCAATGTGAATACACTGTTATACCATGAGTTTTTACTTCTATATGTAAAACTGCATGGAATATACTTGTATTCAATGTGAATACACTGTTATACCATGAGTTTTTACTTCTATATGTATACTGCATCAAATATACTTGTATTCAATGTGAATACACTGTTATACCATGAGTTTTTACTTCTATATGTAAACAGCATCAAATATACTTGTATTCAATGTGAATACACTGTTATACCATGAGTTTTTACTTCTATATGTAAACAGCATCAAATATACTTGTATTCAATGTGAATACACTGTTATACCATGAGTTTTTACTTCTATATGTAAACAGCATCAAATATACTTGTATTCAATGTGAATACACTGTTATACCATGAGTTTTTACTTCTATATGTAAACAGCATCAAATATACTTGTATTCAATGTGAATACACTGTTATACCATGAGTTTTTACTTCTATATGTAAACTGCATGGAATATACTTGTATTCAATGTGAATACACTGTTATACCATGAGTTTTTACTTCTATATGTAAACTGCATCAAATATACTTGTATTCAATGTGAATACACTGTTATACCATGAGTTTTTACTTCTATATGTAAACAGCATCAAATATACTTGTATTCAATGTGAATACACTGTTATACCATGAGTTTTTACTTCTATATGTAAACTGCATGGAATATACTTGTATTCAATGTGAATACACTGTTATACCATGAGTTTTTACTTCTATATGTAAACAGCATCAAATATACTTGTATTCAATGTGAATACACTGTTATACCATGAGTTTTTACTTCTATATGTAAACAGCATCAAATATACTTGTATTCAATGTGAATACACTGTTATACCATGAGTTTTTACTTCTATATGTAAACTGCATGGAATATACTTGTATTCAATGTGAATACACTGTTATACCATGAGTTTTTACTTCTATATGTAAACTGCATGGAATATACTTGTATTCAATGTGAATACACTGTTATACCATGAGTTTTTACTTCTATATGTAAACTGCATAAAATATACTTGTATTCAATGTGAATACACTGTTATACCATGAGTTTTTACTTCTATATGTAAACAGCATCAAATATACTTGTATTCAATGTGAATACACTGTTATACCATGAGTTTTTACTTCTATATGTAAACAGCATCAAATATACTTGTATTCAATGTGAATACACTGTTATACCATGAGTTTTTACTTCTATATGTAAACTGCATGGAATATACTTGTATTCAATGTGAATACACTGTTATACCATGAGTTTTTACTTCTATATGTAAACAGCATCAAATATACTTGTATTCAATGTGAATACACTGTTATACCATGAGTTTTTACTTCTATATGTAAACAGCATCAAATATACTTGTATTCAATGTGAATACACTGTTATACCATGAGTTTTTACTTCTATATTAAACACGCATCAAATATACTTGTATTCAATGTGAATACACTGTTATACCATGAGTTTTTACTTCTATATGTAAACAGCATCAAATATACTTGTATTCAATGTGAATACACTGTTATACCATGAGTTTTTACTTCTATATGTAAACTGCATGGAATATACTTGTATTCAATGTGAATACACTGTTATACCATGAGTTTTTACTTCTATATGTAAACAGCATCAAATATACTTGTATTCAATGTGAATACACTGTTATACCATGAGTTTTTACTTCTATATGTAAACAGCATCAAATATACTTGTATTCAATGTGAATACACTGTTATACCATGAGTTTTTACTTCTATATGTAAACAGCATCAAATATACTTGTATTCAATGTGAATACACTGTTATACCATGAGTTTTTACTTCTATATGTAAACTGCATCAAATATACTTGTATTCAATGTGAATACACTGTTATACCATGAGTTTTTACTTCTATATGTAAACAGCATCAAATATACTTGTATTCAATGTGAATACACTGTTATACCATGAGTTTTTACTTCTATATGTAAACAGCATCAAATATACTTGTATTCAATGTGAATACACTGTTATACCATGAGTTTTTACTTCTATATGTAAACTGCATGGAATATACTTGTATTCAATGTGAATACACTGTTATACCATGAGTTTTTACTTCTATATGTAAACAGCATCAAATATACTTGTATTCAATGTGAATACACTGTTATACCATGAGTTTTTACTTCTATATGTAAACAGCATCAAATATACTTGTATTCAATGTGAATACACTGTTATACCATGAGTTTTTACTTCTATATGTAAACAGCATCAAATATACTTGTATTCAATGTGAATACACTGTTATACCATGAGTTTTTACTTCTATATGTAAACAGCATCAAATATACTTGTATTCAATGTGAATACACTGTTATACCATGAGTTTTTACTTCTATATGTAAACTGCATGGAATATACTTGTATTCAATGTGAATACACTGTTATACCATGAGTTTTTACTTCTATATGTAAACAGCATCAAATATACTTGTATTCAATGTGAATACACTGTTATACCATGAGTTTTTACTTCTATATGTAAACAGCATCAAATATACTTGTATTCAATGTGAATACACTGTTATACCATGAGTTTTTACTTCTATATGTAAACTGCATGGAATATACTTGTATTCAATGTGAATACACTGTTATACCATGAGTTTTTACTTCTATATGTAAACTGCATCAAATATACTTGTATTCAATGTGAATACACTGTTATACCATGAGTTTTTACTTCTATATGTAAACAGCATCAAATATACTTGTATTCAATGTGAATACACTGTTATACCATGAGTTTTTACTTCTATATGTAAACAGCATCAAATATACTTGTATTCAATGTGAATACACTGTTATACCATGAGTTTTTACTTCTATATGTAAACAGCATCAAATATACTTGTATTCAATGTGAATACACTGTTATACCATGAGTTTTTACTTCTATATGTAAACAGCATCAAATATACTTGTATTCAATGTGAATACACTGTTATACCATGAGTTTTTACTTCTATATGTAAACTGCATGGAATATACTTGTATTCAATGTGAATACACTGTTATACCATGAGTTTTTACTTCTATATGTAAACAGCATCAAATATACTTGTATTCAATGTGAATACACTGTTATACCATGAGTTTTTACTTCTATATGTAAACAGCATCAAATATACTTGTATTCAATGTGAATACACTGTTATACCATGAGTTTTTACTTCTATATGTAAACTGCATGGAATATACTTGTATTCAATGTGAATACACTGTTATACCATGAGTTTTTACTTCTATATGTAAACTGCATCAAATATACTTGTATTCAATGTGAATACACTGTTATACCATGAGTTTTTACTTCTATATGTAAACAGCATCAAATATACTTGTATTCAATGTGAATACACTGTTATACCATGAGTTTTTACTTCTATATGTAAACAGCTGCAGAATATACTTGTATTCAATGTGAATACACTGTTATACCATGAGTTTTTACTTCTATATGTAAACTGCATCAAATATACTTGTATTCAATGTGAATACACTGTTATACCATGAGTTTTTACTTCTATATGTAAACAGCATCAAATATACTTGTATTCAATGTGAATACACTGTTATACCATGAGTTTTATACTTCTATATGTAAACAGCATCAAATATACTTGTATTCAATGTGAATACACTGTTATACCATGAGTTTTTACTTCTATATGTAAACAGCATCAAATATACTTGTATTCAATGTGAATACACTGTTATACCATGAGTTTTTACTTCTATATGTAAACAGCATCAAATATACTTGTATTCAATGTGAATACACTGTTATACCATGAGTTTTTACTTCTATATGTAAACAGCATCAAATATACTTGTATTCAATGTGAATACACTGTTATACCATGAGTTTTTACTTCTATATGTAAACAGCATCAAATATACTTGTATTCAATGTGAATACACTGTTATACCATGAATTTTTACTTCTATATGTAAACAGCATCAAATATACTTGTATTCAATGTGAATACACTGTTATACCATGAGTTTTTACTTCTATATGTAAACTGCATGGAATATACTTGTATTCAATGTGAATACACTGTTATACCATGAGTTTTTACTTCTATATGTAAACAGCATCAAATATACTTGTATTCAATGTGAATACACTGTTATACCATGAGTTTTTACTTCTATATGTAAACAGCATCAAATATACTTGTATTCAATGTGAATACACTGTTATACCATGAGTTTTTACTTCTATATGTAAACTGCATGGAATATACTTGTATTCAATGTGAATACACTGTTATACCATGAGTTTTTACTTCTATATGTAAACTGCATCAAATATACTTGTATTCAATGTGAATACACTGTTATACCATGAGTTTTTACTTCTATATGTAAACAGCATCAAATATACTTGTATTCAATGTGAATACACTGTTATACCATGAGTTTTTACTTCTATATGTAAACAGCATCAAATATACTTGTATTCAATGTGAATACACTGTTATACCATGAGTTTTTACTTCTATATGTAAACAGCATCAAATATACTTGTATTCAATGTGAATACACTGTTATACCATGAGTTTTTACTTCTATATGTAAACAGCATCAAATATACTTGTATTCAATGTGAATACACTGTTATACCATGAGTTTTTACTTCTATATGTAAACAGCATCAAATATACTTGTATTCAATGTGAATACACTGTTATACCATGAGTTTTTACTTCTATATGTAAACTGCATCAAATATACTTGTATTCAATGTGAATACACTGTTATACCATGAGTTTTTACTTCTATATGTAAACAGCATCAAATATACTTGTATTCAATGTGAATACACTGTTATACCATGAGTTTTTACTTCTTTATGTATACTGCATCAAATATACTGGTATTCGATGTGAATGCACTGTTATACCATGAGTTTTTACTTCTATATGTAAACAGCATCAAATATACTTGTATTCAATGTGAATACACTGTTATACCATGGGTTTTTACTTCTATATGTAAACTACTGGAATATACTTGTATTCAATGTGAATACACTGTTATACCATGAGTTTTTACTTCTATATGTATACTGCATCAAATATACTTGTATTCAATGTGAATACACTGTTATACCATGAGTTTTTACTTCTATATGTAAACAGCATCAAATATACTTGTATTCAATGTGAATACACTGTTATACCATGAGTTTTTACTTCTATATGTAAACTGCATGGAATATACTTGTATTCAATGTGAATACACTGTTATACCATGAGTTTTTACTTCTATATGTATACTGCATAAAATATACTTGTATTCAATGTGAATACACTGTTATACCATGAGTTTTTACTTCTATATGTAAACAGCATCAAATATACTTGTATTCAATGTGAATACACTGTTATACCATGAGTTTTTACTTCTATATGTAAACTGCATGGAATATACTTGTATTCAATGTGAATACACTGTTATACCATGAGTTTTTACTTCTATATGTAAACAGCATCAAATATACTTGTATTCAATGTGAATACACTGTTATACCATGAGTTTTTACTTCTATATGTAAACTGCATGGAATATACTTGTATTCAATGTGAATACACTGTTATACCATGAGTTTTTACTTCTATATGTAAACAGCATCAAATATACTTGTATTCAATGTGAATACACTGTTATACCATGAGTTTTTACTTCTATATGTAAACAGCATCAAATATACTTGTATTCAATGTGAATACACTGTTATACCATGAGTTTTTACTTCTATATGTAAACTGCATGGAATATACTTGTATTCAATGTGAATACACTGTTATACCATGAGTTTTTACTTCTATATGTAAACTGCATGGAATATACTTGTATTCAATTTGAATACACTGTTATACCATGAGTTTTTACTTCTTTATGTATACTGCATAAAATATACTCGTATTCGATGTGAATGCACTGTTATACCATGAGTTTTTACTTCTATATGTAAACAGCATCAAATATACTTGTATTCAATGTGAATACACTGTTATACCATGAGTTTTTACTTCTATATGTAAACAGCATCAAATATACTTGTATTCAATGTGAATACACTGTTATACCATGAGTTTTTACTTCTATATGTAAACATGCATCAAATATACTTGTATTCAATGTGAATACACTGTTATACCATGAGTTTTTACTTCTATATGTAAACAGCATCAAATATACTTGTATTCAATGTGAATACACTGTTATACCATGAGTTTTTACTTCTATATGTAAAACTGCATGGAATATACTTGTATTCAATGTGAATACACTGTTATACCATGAGTTTTTACTTCTATGTATGTAAACTGCATCAAATATACTGTATTCAATGTGAATACACTGTTATACCATGAGTTTTTACTTCTATATGTAAACAGCATCAAATATACTTGTATTCAATGTGAATACACTGTTATACCATGAGTTTTTACTTCTATATGTAAACAGCATCAAATATACTTGTATTCAATGTGAATACACTGTTATACCATGAGTTTTTACTTCTATATGTAAACTGCATGGAATATACTTGTATTCAATGTGAATACACTGTTATACCATGAGTTTTTACTTCTATATGTAAACTGCATGGAATATACTTGTATTCAATGTGAATACACTGTTATACCATGAGTTTTTACTTCTTTATGTATACTGCATAAAATATACTCGTATTCGATGTGAATGCACTGTTATACCATGAGTTTTTACTTCTATATGTAAACAGCATCAAATATACTTGTATTCAATGTGAATACACTGTTATACCATGAGTTTTTACTTCTATATGTAAACAGCATCAAATATACTTGTATTCAATGTGAATACACTGTTATACCATGAGTTTTTACTTCTATATGTAAACTGCATGGAATATACTTGTATTCAATGTGAATACACTGTTATACCATGAGTTTTTACTTCTATATGTAAACAGCATCAAATATACTTGTATTCAATGTGAATACACTGTTATACCATGAGTTTTTACTTCTATATGTAAACAGCATCAAATATACTTGTATTCAATGTGAATACACTGTTATACCATGAGTTTTTACTTCTATATGTAAACTGCATGGAATATACTTGTATTCAATGTGAATACACTGTTATACCATGAGTTTTTACTTCTATATGTAAACTGCATCAAATATACTTGTATTCAATGTGAATACACTGTTATACCATGAGTTTTTACTTCTATATGTAAACAGCATCAAATATACTTGTATTCAATGTGAATACACTGTTATACCATGAGTTTTTACTTCTATATGTAAACTGCATGGAATATACTTGTATTCAATGTGAATACACTGTTATACCATGAGTTTTTACTTCTATATGTAAACTGCATCAAATATACTTGTATTCAATGTGAATACACTGTTATACCATGAGTTTTTACTTCTATATGTAAACAGCATCAAATATACTTGTATTCAATGTGAATACACTGTTATACCATGAGTTTTTACTTCTATATGTAAACAGCATCAAATATACTTGTATTCAATGTGAATACACTGTTATACCATGAGTTTTTACTTCTATATGTAAACAGCATCAAATATACTTGTATTCAATGTGAATACACTGTTATACCATGAGTTTTTACTTATATATATAAACTGCATGGAATATACTTGTATTCAATGTGAATACACTGTTATACCATGAGTTTTTACTTCTATATGTAAACAACATCAAATATACTTGTATTCAATGTGAATACACTGTTATACCATGAGTTTTTACTTCTATATGTAAACAGCATCAAATATACTTGTATTCAATGTGAATACACTGTTATACCATGAGTTTTTACTTCTATATGTAAACAGCATCAAATATACTTGTATTCAATGTGAATACACTGTTATACCATGAGTTTTTACTTCTATATGTAAACAGCATCAAATATACTTGTATTCAATGTGAATACACTGTTATACCATGAGTTTTTACTTCTATATGTAAACTGCATGGAATATACTTGTATTCAATGTGAATACACTGTTATACCATGAGTTTTTACTTCTATATGTAAACATGCATCAAATATACTTGTATTCAATGTGAATACACTGTTATACCATGAGTTTTTACTTCTATATGTAAACAGCATCAAATATACTTGTATTCAATGTGAATACACTGTTATACCATGAGTTTTTACTTCTATATGTAAACTGCATGGAATATACTTGTATTCAATGTGAATACACTGTTATACCATGAGTTTTTACTTCTATATGTAAACTGCATCAAATATACTTGTATTCAATGTGAATACACTGTTATACCATGAGTTTTTACTTCTATATGTAAACAGCATCAAATATACTTGTATTCAATGTGAATACACTGTTATACCATGAGTTTTTACTTCTATATGTAAACAGCATCAAATATACTTGTATTCAATGTGAATACACTGTTATACCATGAGTTTTTACTTCTATATGTAAACAGCATCAAATATACTTGTATTCAATGTGAATACACTGTTATACCATGAGTTTTTACTTCTATATGTAAACAGCATCAAATATACTTGTATTCAATGTGAATACACTGTTATACCATGAGTTTTTACTTCTATATGTAAACTGCATGGAATATACTTGTATTCAATGTGAATACACTGTTATACCATGAGTTTTTACTTCTATATGTAAACAGCATCAAATATACTTGTATTCAATGTGAATACACTGTTATACCATGAGTTTTTACTTCTATATGTATACAGCATCAAATATACTTGTATTCAATGTGAATACACTGTTATACCATGAGTTTTTACTTCTATATGTAAACTGCATGGAATATACTTGTATTCAATGTGAATACACTGTTATACCATGAGTTTTTACTTCTATATGTAAACTGCATCAAATATACTTGTATTCAATGTGAATACACTGTTATACCATGAGTTTTTACTTCTATATGTAAACAGCATCAAATATACTTGTATTCAATGTGAATACACTGTTATACCATGAGTTTTTACTTCTATATGTAAACTGCATGGAATATACTTGTATTCAATGTGAATACACTGTTATACCATGAGTTTTTACTTCTATATGTAAACTGCATCAAATATACTTGTATTCAATGTGAATACACTGTTATACCATGAGTTTTTACTTCTATATGTAAACAGCATCAAATATACTTGTATTCAATGTGAATACACTGTTATACCATGAGTTTTTACTTCTATATGTAAACAGCATCAAATATACTTGTATTCAATGTGAATACACTGTTATACCATGAGTTTTTACTTCTATATGTAAACAGCATCAAATATACTTGTATTCAATGTGAATACACTGTTATACCATGAGTTTTTACTTCTATATGTAAACAGCATCAAATATACTTGTATTCAATGTGAATACACTGTTATACCATGAGTTTTTACTTCTATATGTAAACAGCATCAAATATACTTGTATTCAATGTGAATACACTGTTATACCATGAGTTTTTACTTCTATATGTAAACAGCATCAAATATACTTGTATTCAATGTGAATACACTGTTATACCATGAGTTTTTACTTCTATATGTAAACAGCATCAAATATACTTGTATTCAATGTGAATACACTGTTATACCATGAGTTTTTACTTCTATATGTAAACTGCATGGAATATACTTGTATTCAATGTGAATACACTGTTATACCATGAGTTTTTACTTCTATATGTAAACAGCATCAAATATACTTGTATTCAATGTGAATACACTGTTATACCATGAGTTTTTACTTCTATATGTAAACAGCATCAAATATACTTGTATTCAATGTGAATACACTGTTATACCATGAGTTTTTACTTCTATATGTAAACAGCATCAAATATACTTGTATTCAATGTGAATACACTGTTATACCATGAGTTTTTACTTCTATATGTAAACAGCATCAAATATACTTGTATTCAATGTGAATACACTGTTATACCATGAGTTTTTACTTCTATATGTAAACAGCATCAAATATACTTGTATTCAATGTGAATACACTGTTATACCATGAGTTTTTACTTCTATATGTAAACTGCATCAAATATACTTGTATTCAATGTGAATACACTGTTATACCATGAGTTTTTACTTCTATATGTAAACAGCATCAAATATACTTGTATTCAATGTGAATACACTGTTATACCATGAGTTTTTACTTCTTTATGTAAACTGCATCAAATATACTTGTATTCAATGTGAATACACTGTTATACCATGAGTTTTTACTTCTATATGTAAACAGCATCAAATATACTTGTATTCAATGTGAATACACTGTTATACCATGAGTTTTTACTTCTATATGTAAACTGCATGGAATATACTTGTACTTCAATGTGAATACACTGTTATACCATGAGTTTTTACTTCTATATGTAAACTGCATCAAATATACTTGTATTCAATGTGAATACACTGTTATACCATGAGTTTTTACTTCTATATGTAAACAGCATCAAATATACTTGTATTCAATGTGAATACACTGTTATACCATGAGTTTTTACTTCTATATGTAAACAGCATCAAATATACTTGTATTCAATGTGAATACACTGTTATACCATGAGTTTTTACTTCTATATGTAAACAGCATCAAATATACTTGTATTCAATGTGAATACACTGTTATACCATGAGTTTTTACTTCTATATGTAAACTGCATGGAATATACTTGTATTCAATGTGAATACACTGTTATACCATGAGTTTTTACTTCTATATGTAAACTGCATGAAATATACTTGTATTCAATGTGAATACACTGTTATACCATGAGTTTTTACTTCTATATGTAAACAGCATCAAATATACTTGTATTCAATGTGAATACACTGTTATACCATGAGTTTTTACTTCTATATGTAAACTGCATGGAATATACTTGTATTCAATGTGAATACACTGTTATACCATGAGTTTTTACTTCTATATGTAAACTGCATAAAATATACTTGTATTCAATGTGAATACACTGTTATACCATGAGTTTTTACTTCTATATGTAAACTGCATCAAATATACTTGTATTCAATGTGAATACACTGTTATACCATGAGTTTTTACTTCTATATGTAAACAGCATCAAATATACTTGTATTCAATGTGAATACACTGTTATACCATGAGTTTTTACTTCTATATGTAAACAGCATCAAATATACTTGTATTCAATGTGAATACACTGTTATACCATGAGTTTTTACTTCTATATGTAAACTGCATCAAATATACTTGTATTCAATGTGAATACACTGTTATACCATGAGTTTTTACTTCTATATGTAAACTGCATGGAATATACTTGTATTCAATGTGAATACACTGTTATACCATGAGTTTTTACTTCTATATGTAAACTGCATCAAATATACTTGTATTCAATGTGAATACACTGTTATACCATGAGTTTTTACTTCTATATGTAAACAGCATCAAATATACTTGTATTCAATGTGAATACACTGTTATACCATGAGTTTTTACTTCTATATGTAAACTGCATGGAATATACTTGTATTCAATGTGAATACACTGTTATACCATGAGTTTTTACTTCTATATGTAAACTGCATCAAATATACTTGTATTCAATGTGAATACACTGTTATACCATGAGTTTTTACTTCTATATGTAAACAGCATCAAATATACTTGTATTCAATGTGAATACACTGTTATACCATGAGTTTTTACTTCTATATGTAAACAGCATCAAATATACTTGTATTCAATGTGAATACACTGTTATACCATGAGTTTTTACTTCTATATGTAAACAGCATCAAATATACTTGTATTCAATGTGAATACACTGTTATACCATGAGTTTTTACTTCTATATGTAAACAGCATCAAATATACTTGTATTCAATGTGAATACACTGTTATACCATGAGTTTTTACTTCTATATGTAAACAGCATCAAATATACTTGTATTCAATGTGAATACACTGTTATACCATGAGTTTTTACTTCTATATGTAAACAGCATCAAATATACTTGTATTCAATGTGAATACACTGTTATACCATGAGTTTTTACTTCTATATGTAAACAGCATCAAATATACTTGTATTCAATGTGAATACACTGTTATACCATGAGTTTTTACTTCTATATGTAAACTGCATGGAATATACTTGTATTCAATGTGAATACACTGTTATACCATGAGTTTTTACTTCTATATGTAAACAGCATCAAATATACTTGTATTCAATGTGAATACACTGTTATACCATGAGTTTTTACTTCTATATGTAAACAGCATCAAATATACTTGTATTCAATGTGAATACACTGTTATACCATGAGTTTTTACTTCTATATGTAAACAGCATCAAATATACTTGTATTCAATGTGAATACACTGTTATACCATGAGTTTTTACTTCTATATGTAAACAGCATCAAATATACTTGTATTCAATGTGAATACACTGTTATACCATGAGTTTTTACTTCTATATGTAAACAGCATCAAATATACTTGTATTCAATGTGAATACACTGTTATACCATGAGTTTTTACTTCTATATGTAAACTGCATCAAATATACTTGTATTCAATGTGAATACACTGTTATACCATGAGTTTTTACTTCTATATGTAAACAGCATCAAATATACTTGTATTCAATGTGAATACACTGTTATACCATGAGTTTTTACTTCTATATGTAAACTGCATCAAATATACTTGTATTCAATGTGAATACACTGTTATACCATGAGTTTTTACTTCTATATGTAAACAGCATCAAATATACTTGTATTCAATGTGAATACACTGTTATACCATGAGTTTTTACTTCTATATGTAAACTGCATGGAATATACTTGTATTCAATGTGAATACACTGTTATACCATGAGTTTTTACTTCTATATGTAAACTGCATCAAATATACTTGTATTCAATGTGAATACACTGTTATACCATGAGTTTTTACTTCTATATGTAAACAGCATCAAATATACTTGTATTCAATGTGAATACACTGTTATACCATGAGTTTTTACTTCTATATGTAAACAGCATCAAATATACTTGTATTCAATGTGAATACACTGTTATACCATGAGTTTTTACTTCTATATGTAAACAGCATCAAATATACTTGTATTCAATGTGAATACACTGTTATACCATGAGTTTTTACTTCTATATGTAAACTGCATGGAATATACTTGTATTCAATGTGAATACACTGTTATACCATGAGTTTTTACTTCTATATGTAAACTGCATGAAATATACTTGTATTCAATGTGAATACACTGTTATACCATGAGTTTTTACTTCTATATGTAAACAGCATCAAATATACTTGTATTCAATGTGAATACACTGTTATACCATGAGTTTTTACTTCTATATGTAAACTGCATGGAATATACTTGTATTCAATGTGAATACACTGTTATACCATGAGTTTTTACTTCCTATATGTAAACTGCATCAAATATACTTGTATTCAATGTGAATACACTGTTATACCATGAGTTTTTACTTCTATATAGTAAACTGCATCAAATATACTTGTATTCAATGTGAATACACTGTTATACCATGAGTTTTTACTTCTATATGTAAACAGCATCAAATATACTTGTATTCAATGTGAATACACTGTTATACCATGAGTTTTTACTTCTATATGTAAACAGCATCAAATATACTTGTATTCAATGTGAATACACTGTTATACCATGAGTTTTTACTTCTATATGTAAACTGCATGAAATATACTTGTATTCAATGTGAATACACTGTTATACCATGAGTTTTTACTTCTATATGTAAAAGCCAATCAAATATACTTGTATTCAATGTGAATACACTGTTATACCATGAGTTTTTACTTCTATATGTAAACAGCATCAAATATACTTGTATTCAATGTGAATACACTGTTATACCATGAGTTTTTACTTCTATATGTAAACAGCATCAAATATACTTGTATTCAATGTGAATACACTGTTATACCATGAGTTTTTACTTCTATATGTAAACAGCATCAAATATACTTGTATTCAATGTGAATACACTGTTATACCATGAGTTTTTACTTCTATATGTAAACTGCATGGAATATACTTGTATTCAATGTGAATACACTGTTATACCATGAGTTTTTACTTCTATATGTAAACAGCATCAAATATACTTGTATTCAATGTGAATACACTGTTATACCATGAGTTTTTACTTCTATATGTAAACAGCATCAAATATACTTGTATTCAATGTGAATACACTGTTATACCATGAGTTTTTACTTCTATATAAACAGTAATGCATGGAATATACTTGTATTCAATGTGAATACACTGTTATACCATGAGTTTTTACTTCTATATAGTAAACTGCATCGAAATATACTTGTATTCAATGTGAATACACTGTTATACCATGAGTTTTTACTTCTATATGTAAACAGCATCAAATATACTTGTATTCAATGTGAATACACTGTTATACCATGAGTTTTTACTTCTATATGTAAACTGCATGGAATATACTTGTATTCAATGTGAATACACTGTTATACCATGAGTTTTTACTTCTATATGTAAATGATAGAAATATACTTGTATTCAATGTGAATACACTGTTATACCATGAGTTTTTACTTCTATATGTAAAAACTGATGAAATATACTTGTATTCAATGTGAATACACTGTTATACCATGAGTTTTTACTTCTATATGTAAACAGCATCAAATATACTTGTATTCAATGTGAATACACTGTTATACCATGAGTTTTTACTTCTATATGTAAACAGCATGGAATATACTTGTATTCAATGTGAATACACTGTTATACCATGAGTTTTTACTTTCTATATGAAAAGCATGAAATATACTTGTATTCAATGTGAATACACTGTTATACCATGAGTTTTTACTTCTATATGTAAACAGCATCAAATATACTTGTATTCAATGTGAATACATGTTATACTTTTACTTCTATATGTAAACAGCATCGAAATATACTTGTATTCAATGTGAATACACTGTTATACCATGAGTTTTTACTTCTATATGTAAACAGCATCAAATATACTTGTATTCAATGTGAATACACTGTTATACCATGAGTTTTTACTTCTATATGTAAACAGCATCAAATATACTTGTATTCAATGTGAATACACTGTTATACCATGAGTTTTTACTTCTATATGTAAACAGCATCAAATATACTTGTATTCAATGTGAATACACTGTTATACCATGAGTTTTTACTTCTATATGTAAACAGCATCAAATATACTTGTATTCAATGTGAATACACTGTTATACCATGAGTTTTTACTTCTATATGTAAACAGCATCAAATATACTTGTATTCAATGTGAATACACTGTTATACCATGAGTTTTTACTTCTATATGTAAACTGCATGGAATATACTTGTATTCAATGTGAATACACTGTTATACCATGAGTTTTTACTTCTATATGTAAACAGCATCAAATATACTTGTATTCAATGTGAATACACTGTTATACCATGAGTTTTTACTTCTATATGTAAACAGCATCAAATATACTTGTATTCAATGTGAATACACTGTTATACCATGAGTTTTTACTTCTATATGTAAACTGCATGGAATATACTTGTATTCAATGTGAATACACTGTTATACCATGAGTTTTTACTTCTATATGTAAACTGCATGAAATATACTTGTATTCAATGTGAATACACTGTTATACCATGAGTTTTTACTTCTATATGTAAACAGCATCAAATATACTTGTATTCAATGTGAATACACTGTTATACCATGAGTTTTTACTTCTATATGTAAACAGCATCAAATATACTTGTATTCAATGTGAATACACTGTTATACCATGAGTTTTTACTTCTATATGTAAACAGCATCAAATATACTTGTATTCAATGTGAATACACTGTTATACCATGAGTTTTTACTTCTATATGTAAACAGCATCAAATATACTTGTATTCAATGTGAATACACTGTTATACCATGAGTTTTTACTTCTATATGTAAACAGCATCAAATATACTTGTATTCAATGTGAATACACTGTTATACCATGAGTTTTTACTTCTATATGTAAACAGCATCAAATATACTTGTATTCAATGTAGAATACACTGTTATACCATGAGTTTTTATTCTATATGTAAACTGCATCAAATATACTTGTATTCAATGTGAATACACTGTTATACCATGAGTTTTTACTTCTATATGTAAACAGCATCAAATATACTTGTATTCAATGTGAATACACTGTTATACCATGAGTTTTTACTTCTTTATGTAAACTGCATCAAATATACTTGTATTCAATGTGAATACACTGTTATACCATGAGTTTTTACTTCTATATGTAAACAGCATCAAATATACTTGTATTCAATGTGAATACACTGTTATACCATGAGTTTTTACTTCTATATGTAAACTCACGGAATATACTTGTATTCAATGTGAATACACTGTTATACCATGAGTTTTTACTTCTATATGTAAACTGCATCAAATATACTTGTATTCAATGTGAATACACTGTTATACCATGAGTTTTTACTTCTATATGTAAACAGCATCAAATATACTTGTATTCAATGTGAATACACTGTTATACCATGAGTTTTTACTTCTATATGTAAACAGCATCAAATATACTTGTATTCAATGTGAATACACTGTTATACCATGAGTTTTTACTTCTTATATGTAAACAGCATCAAATATACTTGTATTCAATGTGAATACACTGTTATACCATGAGTTTTTACTTCTATATGTAAACTGCATGGAATATACTTGTATTCAATGTGAATACACTGTTATACCATGAGTTTTTACTTCTATATGTAAACTGCATGAAATATACTTGTATTCAATGTGAATACACTGTTATACCATGAGTTTTTACTTCTATATGTAAACAGCATCAAATATACTTGTATTCAATGTGAATACACTGTTATACCATGAGTTTTTACTTCTATATGTAAACTGCATGGAATATACTTGTATTCAATGTGAATACACTGTTATACCATGAGTTTTTACTTCTATATGTAAACTGCATCAAATATACTTGTATTCAATGTGAATACACTGTTATACCATGAGTTTTTACTTCTATATGTAAACTGCATCAAATATACTTGTATTCAATGTGAATACACTGTTATACCATGAGTTTTTACTTCTATATGTAAACAGCATCAAATATACTTGTATTCAATGTGAATACACTGTTATACCATGAGTTTTTACTTCTATATGTAAACTGCATGAAATATACTTGTATTCAATGTGAATACACTGTTATACCATGAGTTTTTACTTCTATATGTAAACAGATAATAACTTGTATTCAATGAATAACTGTTATACCATGATTTTTACTTCTATATTAAAACATAAAATACTTTTTAATGTGAATACACTGTTATACCATGAGTTTTTACTTCTATATGTAAACAGCATCAAATATACTTGTATTCAATGTGAATACACTGTTATACCATGAGTTTTTACTTCTATATGTAAACAGCATCAAATATACTTGTATTCAATGTGAATACACTGTTATACCATGAGTTTTTACTTCTATATGTAAACAGCATCAAATATACTTGTATTCAATGTGAATACACTGTTATACCATGAGTTTTTACTTCTATATGTAAACAGCATCAAATATACTTGTATTCAATGTGAATACACTGTTATACCATGAGTTTTTACTTCTATATGTAAACAGCATCAAATATACTTGTATTCAATGTGAATACACTGTTATACCATGAGTTTTTACTTCTATATGTAAACTGCATGGAATATACTTGTATTCAATGTGAATACACTGTTATACCATGAGTTTTTACTTCTATATGTAAACAGCATCAAATATACTTGTATTCAATGTGAATACACTGTTATACCATGAGTTTTTACTTCTATATGTAAACTGCATGAAATATACTTGTATTCAATGTGAATACACTGTTATACCATGAGTTTTTACTTCTATATGTAAACAGCATCAAATATACTTGTATTCAATGTGAATACACTGTTATACCATGAGTTTTTACTTCTATATGTAAACAGCATCAAATATACTTGTATTCAATGTGAATACACTGTTATACCATGAGTTTTTACTTCTATATGTAAACAGCATCAAATATACTTGTATTCAATGTGAATACACTGTTATACCATGAGTTTTTACTTCTATATGTAAACAGCATCAAATATACTTGTATTCAATGTGAATACACTGTTATACCATGAGTTTTTACTTCTATATGTAAACAGCATGAAATATACTTGTATTCAATGTGAATACACTGTTATACCATGAGTTTTTACTTCTATATGTAAACAGCATCAAATATACTTGTATTCAATGTGAATACACTGTTATACCATGAGTTTTTACTTCTATATGTAAACAGCATCAAATATACTTGTATTCAATGTGAATACACTGTTATACCATGAGTTTTTACTTCTATATGTAAACAGCATCAAATATACTTGTATTCAATGTGAATACACTGTTATACCATGAGTTTTTACTTCTATATGTAAACAGCATCAAATATACTTGTATTCAATGTGAATACACTGTTATACCATGAGTTTTTACTTCTATATGTAAACTGCATGGAATATACTTGTATTCAATGTGAATACACTGTTATACCATGAGTTTTTACTTCTATATGTAAATGTAAACACATGAAATATACTTGTATTCAATGTGAATACACTGTTATACCATGAGTTTTTACTTCTATATGTAAACAGCATCAAATATACTTGTATTCAATGTGAATACACTGTTATACCATGAGTTTTTACTTCTATATGTAAACTGCATGGAATATACTTGTATTCAATGTGAATACACTGTTATACCATGAGTTTTTACTTCTTATATGTAAACTGCATCAAATATACTTGTATTCAATGTGAATACACTGTTATACCATGAGTTTTTACTTCTATATAGTAAACTGCATCAAATATACTTGTATTCAATGTGAATACACTGTTATACCATGAGTTTTTACTTCTATATGTAAACAGCATCAAATATACTTGTATTCAATGTGAATACACTGTTATACCATGAGTTTTTACTTCTATATGTAAACTGCATGAAATATACTTGTATTCAATGTGAATACACTGTTATACCATGAGTTTTTACTTCTATATGTAAACAGCATCAAATATACTTGTATTCAATGTGAATACACTGTTATACCATGAGTTTTTACTTCTATATGTAAACAGCATCAAATATACTTGTATTCAATGTGAATACACTGTTATACCATGAGTTTTTACTTCTATATGTAAACAGCATGAAATATACTTGTATTCAATGTGAATACACTGTTATACCATGAGTTTTTACTTCTATATGTAAACAGCATCAAATATACTTGTATTCAATGTGAATACACTGTTATACCATGAGTTTTTACTTCTATATGTAAACAGCATCAAATATACTTGTATTCAATGTGAATACACTGTTATACCATGAGTTTTTACTTCTATATGTAAACAGCATCAAATATACTTGTATTCAATGTGAATACACTGTTATACCATGAGTTTTTACTTCTATATGTAAACTGCATGGAATATACTTGTATTCAATGTGAATACACTGTTATACCATGAGTTTTTACTTCTATATGTAAACTGCATGAAATATACTTGTATTCAATGTGAATACACTGTTATACCATGAGTTTTTACTTCTATATGTAAACAGCATCAAATATACTTGTATTCAATGTGAATACACTGTTATACCATGAGTTTTTACTTCTATATGTAAACTGCATAAAATATACTTGTATTCAATGTGAATACACTGTTATACCATGAGTTTTTACTTCTATATAGTAAACTGCATCAAATATACTTGTATTCAATGTGAATACACTGTTATACCATGAGTTTTTACTTCTATATGTAAACAGCATCAAATATACTTGTATTCAATGTGAATACACTGTTATACCATGAGTTTTTACTTCTATATGTAAACTGCATCAAATATACTTGTATTCAATGTGAATACACTGTTATACCATGAGTTTTTACTTCTATATGTAAACAGCATCAAATATACTTGTATTCAATGTGAATACACTGTTATACCATGAGTTTTTACTTCTATATGTAAACTACATGGAATATACTTGTATTCAATGTGAATACACTGTTATACCATGAGTTTTTACTTCTATATGTAAACTGCATCAAATATACTTGTATTCAATGTGAATACACTGTTATACCATGAGTTTTTACTTCTATATGTAAACAGCATCAAATATACTTGTATTCAATGTGAATACACTGTTATACCATGAGTTTTTACTTCTATATGTAAACAGCATCAAATATACTTGTATTCAATGTGAATACACTGTTATACCATGAGTTTTTACTTCTATATGTAAACTGCATGGAATATACTTGTATTCAATGTGAATACACTGTTATACCATGAGTTTTTACTTCTATATGTAAACTGCATGGAAAATATACTTGTATTCAATGTGAATACACTGTTATACCATGAGTTTTTACTTCTATATGTAAACTGCATGAAATATACTTGTATTCAATGTGAATACACTGTTATACCATGAGTTTTTACTTCTATATGTAAACAGCATCAAATATACTTGTATTCAATGTGAATACACTGTTATACCATGAGTTTTTACTTCTATATGTAAACAGCATCAAATATACTTGTATTCAATGTGAATACACTGTTATACCATGAGTTTTTACTTCTATATGTAAACAGCATCAAATATACTTGTATTCAATGTGAATACACTGTTATACCATGAGTTTTTACTTCTATATGTAAACCAGCATCAAATATACTTGTATTCAATGTGAATACACTGTTATACCATGAGTTTTTACTTCTATATGTAAACAGCATCAAATATACTTGTATTCAATGTGAATACACTGTTATACCATGAGTTTTTACTTCTATATGTAAACTGCATGAAATATACTTGTATTCAATGTGAATACACTGTTATACCATGAGTTTTTATTTCTATATGTAAACAGCATCAAATATACTTGTATTCAATGTGAATACACTGTTATACCATGAGTTTTTACTTCTATATGTAAACTGCATGGAATATACTTGTATTCAATGTGAATACACTGTTATACCATGAGTTTTTACTTCTATATGTAAACCGCATCAAATATACTTGTATTCAATGTGAATACACTGTTATACCATGAGTTTTTACTTCTATATGTAAACTGCATGGAATATACTTGTATTCAATGTGAATACACTGTTATACCATGAGTTTTTACTTCTATATGTAAACTGCATGGAATATACTTGTATTCAATGTGAATACACTGTTATACCATGAGTTTTTACTTCTATATGTAAACTGCATGAAATATACTTGTATTCAATGTGAATACACTGTTATACCATGAGTTTTTACTTCTATATGTAAACTGCATGAAATATACTTGTATTCAATGTGAATACACTGTTATACCATGAGTTTTTACTTCTATATGTAAACAGCATCAAATATACTTGTATTCAATGTGAATACACTGTTATACCATGAGTTTTTACCTCTATATGTAAACTGCATGGAATATACTTGTATTCAATGTGAATACACTGTTATACCATGAGTTTTTACTTCTATAGGTAAACTGCATGGAATATACTTGTATTCAATGTGAATACACTGTTATACCATGAGTTTTTACTTCTATATGTAAACTGCATGAAATATACTTGTATTCAATGTGAATACACTGTTATACCATGAGTTTTTACTTCTATATGTAAACAGCATCAAATATACTTGTATTCAATGTGAATACACTGTTATACCATGAGTTTTTACTTCTATATGTAAACAGCATCAAATATACTTGTATTCAATGTGAATACACTGTTATACCATGAGTTTTTACTTCTATATGTAAACAGCATCAAATATACTTGTATTCAATGTGAATACACTGTTATACCATGAGTTTTTACTTCTATATGTAAACAGCATCAAATATACTTGTATTCAATGTGAATACACTGTTATACCATGAGTTTTTACTTCTATATGTAAACAGCATCAAATATACTTGTATTCAATGTGAATACACTGTTATACCATGAGTTTTTACTTCTATATGTAAACTGCATCAAATATACTTGTATTCAATGTGAATACACTGTTATACCATGAGTTTTTTCTTCTATATGTAAACAGCATCAAATATACTTGTATTCAATGTGAATACACTGTTATACCATGAGTTTTTACTTCTATATGTAAACAGCATCAAATATACTTGTATTCAATGTGAATACACTGTTATACCATGAGTTTTTACTTCTATATGTAAACTGCATGAAATATACTTGTATTCAATGTGAATACACTGTTATACCATGAGTTTTTACTTCTATATGTAAACAGCATCAAATATACTTGTATTCAATGTGAATACACTGTTATACCATGAGTTTTTACTTCTATATGTAAACTGCATGGAATATACTTGTATTCAATGTGAATACACTGTTATACCATGAGTTTTTACTTCTATATGTAAACAGCATCAAATATACTTGTATTCAATGTGAATACACTGTTATACCATGAGTTTTTACTTCTATATGTAAACAGCATCAAATATACTTGTATTCAATGTGAATACACTGTTATACCATGAGTTTTTACTTCTATATGTAAACAGCATCAAATATACTTGTATTCAATGTGAATACACTGTTATACCATGAGTTTTTACTTCTATATGTAAACAGCATCAAATATACTTGTATTCAATGTGAATACACTGTTATACCATGAGTTTTTACTATTATATGTAAACAGCATCGAAATATACTTGTATTCAATGTGAATACACTGTTATACCATGAGTTTTTACTTCTATATGTAAACTGCATGGAATATACTTGTATTCAATGTGAATACACTGTTATACCATGAGTTTTTATTTCTATATGTAAACAGCATCAAATATACTTGTTTTCAATGTGAATACACTGTTATACCATGAGTTTTTACTTCTATAGTAAACAGCATCAAATATACTTGTATTCAATGTAAATAACACTGTTATACCATGAGTTTTTACTTCTATATGTAAACTGCATGGAATATACTTGTATTCAATGTGAATACACTGTTATACCATGAGTTTTTACTTCTATATGTAAACTGCATCAAATATACTTGTATTCAA